>NC_143398.1:221172628-221324862 GCF_052110815.1 Crocodylus siamensis | reverse complement strand
TCAGGTCATATAGGAAGTCTGACTCAGGAGGAGCTTGAATCTAGGCCTCTCGTGCCTTCGGCTAGAGCCCTAACCACTGGATCAACCTGCCTCTCCTGCCTATTTATATAATGTTGAGTAGATGACTTGAGAACAAGAGGTGAATTTTTTTTTTTAAAGGGGATTGTTTTTGACTCCCCTTTAGCTTGCGTGTCAACTTGTAGTAATATTTATGTCTGTGTTTACTAATTGTGTATCTGTCAGAGGTGGCAAGTACATTTTATAAATATCCTGATCTTGTGACCTTCTCCATAGCATAAGACCTGATGCTGCTTGCATTTATGCCTAACATGCTGTTCATGCTTGTAAAATTCTCAACTCCAAGATGTCTTTTTTCTTTCTTTTTTTTGAATACCAATGGTTTAAATTCATAGGGAAGCTTCAAAAGTCAAACTAGTAAAATAATATTCTGCAACTTGAATTTAGTTAACAACGCTATTGATTCCTGACCAAGAAAAACATCCATTTCACTCTCAGTATGACTTCTGCAGAAATTGTGAGAGCATAGCTGAGGACATATTTTGACCATTATGAAGTAGAACTATAAGGTAATGGAACAGTTTTTAAACCAGTTTATAGAAAATAACACAGATGGGAAAAGCTGATTTGTATGTGATCAGTGGTATATATCTGCATAAAGAGCACCTTCTAGATGAGGCTGATAGTATTCTCTGGTATTAGTAGGGGTGCACTGATAGAGATTTTTGGGCCGGTACTGGTGGCCAATATGTACAGAGCCATATTGGCTGATACTGATCTGATTGTTTGACATGTGCCTGGCAGCTTGGACAGCAGCATCTGACTGGTAAGTCTGTTGTGGGCGAGGGGGCACAGGAAGCAATGGGTGTTGGGGTGGGGGGGGCAGATTGAGGCCCCTGCGGTGAGAGAGGGAGTGGGGCAGGGTGCAGCATGGCGCCATGAGTGGCTCGTCCGGGGGGGACAACTCCTGCTGCTGCATACACCCTGGGAGGCCATTGGGGGGGTGCCCCTAGGGCTGCGCATGGGGCAGGGTGGCTCTGCAGGCTGGGGCTCGAGCTGCACTTGGATTTTCCTGCTAGGGGTGTGGCCCAGGCTGTGCTGGGGCAGGTGGCACGGGGAGGGGAGCTATGGGGGGGGGGGCTGCAGCCACCCCAAAACTTGTAGCCTGCCCAACCCACTCTCCCAATGCTGGCATGCCCGCCCTGAGTGCAGCCTGGCCCAGCGCGCCTAGGAAGAGCACAGCTGCAACCCACAGTGGTAGCTTGCCTTTGCCTCGCATGCAGATCTGGGGGCACCCCCCATGCCCTCTTGGGGTGTGTGCAGTGGTGGGAGCTGGCACCCCCTCCCTGTGCTCCCTGGACAATCTGCTTGTGGCTCTGTCTCGTGCCCCGCCTCAGCTGTGCAGCACCTGCCCCTGTCCCTGCCCCAGCCCCATTCCCTCAATGCAGCGGCCTCAATCTGCACCCCCCTACTCCCCTTCCCTGCCACTTCCCTCACAACAGACTTACCAGCTAGATGCAGCCGGGCTGTGCTCCTGGCTGCCTGCATGCTGTGCTGTGGCTGCCTGCATGAATGAGGGCATTTATCAGTGACATTGGCCATATCAGCCAAAACCTCCCAACTGCCAATACGGTCAGTTTTCCTTATATTGGTGCTGATTTGATATGGAACTGATGTATTGGTGCACCTCTAGTTATTAGGATTGTCTCTTATAATCCCTTGCTTTAGTTGGTTACAACTTGGTATTGGTGATGCATAGGGGGTGCATGCATGTGCACATGCACCCCCTGAGCATGGTAGTGCACATGGACCCTCTGTGAAAAGGCACGCCCCCTTGCCGCCAGTACCTCTGGTGGCATCTGCAGGTGGTCGCCAACTGATGGTCAGTGCTCGCCACCCCCCTCCCTTGCTGCTGACAGCAGCATGGCCACCTGTGGCAGCTCCTTGCTTGCCACTGCCACGCTCCTGCTGCCAACGGTGCTGCCACCACCTGCAGGAGCTTGCCGTGCCCCTCCAGCCTCCAGGGGCACATGGCATTCATGCAACTTTTAAAAAGCTTAATCATTCAGGTCTAAATCTTCCATGCTGTGTGTCTAGATTGGACTGTATTATTTTGAAAATTAACAGCCAAAATGATCCAGCCATTTCCAAGAACAAACATAGGCAAAACACTTTTTTGCCTGTGTTAAAAAAATCTTGATTTTTCTTTTTGAATAGCTCTTGTAGCCCCGTATTATGGAGCAGGGACTTTGAATTTCTAAGGGGCATCTTTTGCATTGGAGATGTGCTTTTAGATGTCTCTGAGGAAAACTGCTCAAGTTTGAGGAAGTCTTAAGAATTTGAAAAACCAGTTTGTTTATACATGGAAGATACTTTTTTATTTTAACAACTAAAGATTCCTGGGTAAGTCCCAGGCCAGGGCTGAGCAGAACTTTCCCTCTAATTGCCATTCTTGGTTGCTTTGGGCAATACTATGTCCATGGAACAGAAGGGAGAGCACGGATCCTACCTCTCCTGGCTATCAATGGATGCTTGCTGCCCAAGCTACATAGATAATGATGTTGCCTGAATCAAACTGGTAGGCTCCAGAGTGGTGAGAGACGCGTGGGTGAAGCCTGCTGTGCCCCCGCTCCCCCGAAGTCCCCCAGACACCCCCTCAGCAGCCGCCGAGCCCCCTGCCGACCCCCAGCACAGCCGGAGGTAAGCGGGCTTGTGGTGGGAAGGGGTTAACTTGCTTGCTGGGAGGAGGCCGCTGCCTGGTGCCGGGCCCGGTCAAGCCCCCGCCCAGCCCCCGCCCAGCCCCCCACTTGGCCCAGCCCCCCAGGGAGCCGCGCGACCAGGCTGCGCAAACAGGCGCTCGAGTTAGCGCGGAGTTCGCGCAGGAGAGGGCGCAGGAGGGCACGAGACCCTGCCTGCGACCCCCCGCCCCAGCCATAGCCAGCCCCAGCCGTAGCCAGCCTACCAGAGGCATGACACGGATGGGCACCCGCCACACCCTGAGGGTCCCCTCAGGCTCTGCGGCCCCCCCATTGGGCACCTCAGAGATGGCCACCGAGACGGAGCCCACGGTTCCAGGCTCCATGCAGACAGAGCCCCTGGCTCTTGGCTGCGGGGGCTGCCTGTCCCTTTTTCAGGCTTTGGGGCCCGGGAGCATGGTCACCTCCCCTTGTGGGGTCTGCTCCCTCCTGGGGTCTCTGGCGTGCCAGCTGGAGGAGCTCTAGGGCACAGTCCAGAGACTGTGTGCCATCAGGGACTGTGAGCAGGAGATAGACTCCTACTGCCAGGCCCTTCTCCCCCGGGAGCCGCAGGGGAGAGCTCCGTCTCCTTCCACAACTAAGGAGGATTCTGGGACCTCCCGCTCTGCCCAGTCAGGGGCATGGACCAAGGTGGTCAAGGGCCCGAAGGCCCGCCACACCAAGGGCCCTCCCTCGCCGGAGCTTAGCAACAGGTTCGCACCTCTTGCAGCCCCAGCAGAGACTGCTCAGTTGCCAGCTCCTGCAGGCAACCCAGGCTCGACCGCAGCTACTGGCCCCGCTCTCCCCAAGACAAAGCGAAAGGTGTTTGTTGTGGGAGACTCCATCCTGCGGGGCACTGAGGGGGCAATCTGCCGCCCCGACCCCTTAGCCTGGGAAGTCTGCTGCTTCCCGGGGGCCCGCATCCGAGACATTGCGGAGAGGATCCCGCAGCTCCTCCGGTCTACAGACCACTACCTCATGCTCCTGATTCATGTGGGCACCAATGACACGGCTCGGAGCACCCCCAGCCAGGTCATGAGGCGCTACAGGGAGTTGGGAGCGGGGCTTAAGGGTCTGGGAGCTCAGGTGGTGTTTTCGTCGATCCTCCCAGTCTCGGGCTATGGGCTGAGGAGGATCCACGCAGTGAACCAAAGACTGCAGCGCTGGTGTCATCGGGAAGGCTTTGGCTTCCATGACCACAGCCCGCTCTTTGGCGAGAGAGGCAGCGAGCTGCTGGGAAGAGATGGCCTCCACCTCTCTCCCCTGGGGAGGAGGCTCTTCTCAGCCAGGCTGGCTGACCTGCTCCACCGGGCTTTAAACTAAGCCCGCTGGGGGATGGGGGGACTATTGCCACTGCTGGCCCACTGAGTGATCCTTGCAAAGCCAGCAGACCAAGGCACTTAAGGGAGCCCACCCCTGCCTCAGCCCTGGCAGAATCTGTGGGCAAGGCAAGAGCCCCCAAGGGGACACTTGCCTGACTGTACACTAATGCCAGGAGCCTTGGCAACAAGCAGGACGAGCTTGTCCTCCTGCTCAGTGCAAAGAAATATGATGTCATTGGGATAACAGAGACCTGGTGGGACTCCACCCATGACTGGACCACGGGTATAGAGGGCTATACCCTGTACAGGAGGGATCGTGTTGACAAAAGGGGCGGGGGTGTAGCTCTCTATGTCAAGGAAAGCTACATGTCCCTGCAAGCTGATGTTGGCGACCGGCATGGACAGCTAGAGACCCTCTGGGTAAAAATTCGTGGGGAATACGGCACAGGGGACACAACGGTGGGAGTCTACTACAGACCTCCCACTCACAGTCCCGAGCTTGACCAGGGGTTCACCCGGGAACTGACTGAGGCCGCTTGCTCCAGGACCTTGGTTGTCATGGGTGACTTCAATTACCCAGACATCTCGTGGGAAGATCACTCAGCAAAATCCGAGCTGTCGCAAAGCTTTTTCTCGACCTCTACCTGACTCAAGAAGTCTATGGGCCAACGAGAGGCAAAGCGCTGCTCGACCTGGTACTGGCTATGGGGGATGACCTAATCGGCGACCTAGTGATGGATGGGAAGCTGGGTGACAGCGACCACGAGCTGATCACCTTCACCATCCGCCGTAAAGCTGGCAAGTCAGTCAGCAACGGAGAAGTCCTTGACTTCAGAAAAGCCGACTTTGACAAGCTCAAGAGGCTAGTCGGTCAGGCACTCAGGGACCATGACCCCAGGGTGATGGGAGTTCAAGAAGAGTGGTTGCTTCTCAAGGAAGTGATCCTCAATGCACAAGCTAAATCTATTCCAACACGGAGGAAAGGCAGCAAGAAGGCACAGCAGCCCCCCTGGCTCTCCAGGGACCTAGCGGACCTCCTGTGGCTAAAAAGGAAAGCCTACAAAGGATGGAGGATGGGATTCACCTCCAAGGAGGATTACTCCATGCTGCTCTGGTCCTGCAGGGAGCAAACCAGGAAAGCCAAGGCTGCAACTGAACTCCAACTAGCTTCAAGCATCAAGGACAACAAAAAGTCCTTTTTCAGATATGTGGGGAGCCGGAGGAAAAGCAAGGGCAACATCGGACCCCTGCTAAACCAGATGGGGCAACTGACAACTGACGCCCAGGAAAAAGCCAACCTATTAAATAGGTACTTTGTGTCAGTCTTTCATCAGTCACATGGGATGCCCATGCCTGCTATGGGACAGGGAAATCTGGGTGAGGGGGATCCTCTGTCCTCCATAAATGCTGACTTCGTGAAGGAACACCTTGAGAAGCTGGATACCTTCAAGTCAGCTGGCCCTGACAACCTGCACCCCAGGGTACTCAAGGAGCTGGCGAGAGTCATAGCCCAGCCCCTGGCACGGATCTTTGGAAACTCCTGGCGCTCTGGTGTAGTGCCCGAAGACTGGAAGAAGGCCAATGTGGTGCCAATCTTCAAGAAAGGGAGGAGAGTGGATCCGGCTAACTACAGGCCCATTAGCCTGACTTCTATCCTGGGGAAGATCTTAGAAAAGTTTATTAAGGAGGCCATCCTTGAGAGACTGGCCCAGGCTAACATTCTAAGGGACAGCCAGCACGGGTTTGTTGCGGGTAGGTCTTGTTTGACCAATCTCATTTCCTTCTACGACCAGGTGACCTATTCCATGTCATATATCTTGACTTCAAAAAAGCTTTTGATCTGGTATCCCATGATCACCTCTTGGCCAAACTGGCCAGTTGTGGCCTTGACTCCACCACGATCCGCTGACTGGGAAATTGGCTCCATGGTTGGACCCAGAGGGTTGTGATTGATGGCAGTCGCTCATCGTGGTGCCCTGTGACCAGTGGGGTCCCTCAAGGCTCTGTCCTTGGACCCATACTGTTCAACATCTTCATTAATGATGTGGACATTGGAGTCAGGAGTGGGCTGGCCAAGTTCGCCGATGACACCAAACTTTGGGGCAAAGCATCCACGCCAGAAGATAGGCGGGTGATCCAGGCTGACCTGGACCAGCTCAGCAAATGGGCGGACGAGAACCTCATGGTGTTTAACACCGAAAAATGCAAGGTTCTCCACCTTGGGAGGAAAAACCTGCAGCACCCTTATAGGCTCGGCAGTGCTACGTTGGATAGCACTACAGAAGAAAGAGACTTGGGGGTCATCATTGACCGCAAAATGAACATGAGTCTGCAATGCGATGCTGTGGCTAATAAAGCGACCAAAATGCTGGCTTGCATCCATAGATGCTTCTTGAGCAAATCCCGGGACGTCATTCTCCCCTTGTACTCGGCCTTGGTGAGGCCGCAGCTGGAGTACAGTCCAGCTTTGGGCTCTGCAATTCAAAAAGGATGTGGAGAAGCTTGAGAGAGTCCAGAGGAGAACCATGCGCATGATCAGAGGTCAGGAAAACAGATCTTACGATGACAGGCTGAGAGACATGGGACTCTTTAGCCTGGAAAAGCGCAGGCTCAGGGGTGATCTGATGGCCACCTGTAAGTTTATCAAGGGTGACCACCAGGATCTGGGGGAACATTTGTTCACCAGAGCGCCCCAAGGGATGACGAGGTCGAACGGTCACAAACTCCTGCAAGACCGTTTCAGGCTGGACATAAGGAAGAATTTCTTTACTGTCCGAGCCCCCAAGGTCTGGAACAGTCTGCCAGCGGAGGTGGTTCAAGCACCTACATTGAACACCTTCAAGAGTAAATTGGATGCTTATCTTGCTGGGATCCTATGACCCCAGCTGACTTCCTGCCCTTTGGGCAGGGGGCTGGACTCGATCTCCCGAGGTCCCTTCCAGCCCTAATGTCTATGAAATCTATGAAACTGGCTTTCTGGAGCATGGAATAAAAAACTGTCCATTGTGATAAGAATTGAGGTTTGGAAACTGGAAGTGAGGTTTGGATTGACTTGGTAAAGAGCCTGGGAACTGGAGCTGGAGATTAGGACTAGGGCCAGAGAAGCAGAAGCCAAACTGGTCAGAAAAGCCCACTAGGACATAGTCATCTTCAGGAAATGAATCCCAAGAGTTGGATATTGCCATCTCTCTGCTATCAAGAATTAGATATGAAACCTACTGACAGTATGCATCTCATCTCTCATTTGTGCTGGTCCACAGCAATAATAAACTGTAATCCTTTATTCATTCATCTGTGAGCACTTGCAGCAGTAGTAAATCATTGAAATGCTGTGACATTGAAATTAGTACTTTACATAATCATCCCCTGACCTCACAATGCCACAATAGTACTCAACACATGCTAAACTGTTCAAACGTGCATTTGCTCACATTTTAACTGCACTTGGTTTTATGTTGAACATGTGACACGACCCTATTGGAACATTATGAGCTTGCTGATGGCGCCACAGGCCAGAATGTCTGTCTGTTTTTTTCGCTTTGCTTTTTTAAGAAATCTAGAAAGGGATGCACAAGCACACTCTCGCACATGCTCGTTCTCTCTCTCTCTCTCTTATACCTATGTGCCCCATTATAAGAGATTATTAATAAATAAAAAATTATAAATAATAAATTCCAAACAGGATAAATGCCTAAATTTATTGAACCCCTTGAGTGTATGTGTGATGATACTGTCTAATTACATGATTACATTCTGCATTTTTTTCTTTGGCCATTTCCTCACTCTTGCCTCCTCCATTATGCAGGAGGGACAGTGCTGGCTTAAGAAGCAGCTGTTAAATTTTTTTTTTTCTTTTCATTGTTCACAAATAGCTGCAGGTCTTATTTACTGCTGACAGTTCAAACCCTACTCTGAAGACAGAATAATTTCTTTCTTCGTTGTTTTTTCTGCAGTGATCTTCATCACAGGAACTGTGTGCTCCAGCAGTGTTAATGAATTAATTTTCCAAACACTCTTGAGCAGAAGAGAAGGAATTATTATACTTATTTTACATATGGAAACAAGGACATAGAGAGATTGTGTTGAAAAAGAGCCCCTAGTGTGAGTGGCCAAGTTGAGATGCCAATACCTGGCTTTTCAGAGTACTCAATCATATACAGTATCGTATACATTCAAAACATAGCTCCTCTTATTTCAGTAGCAGATGTGGGTGCACAGTTGTGAACTGTCATGGGGTAGAATCCAGTTCCCCGTGACAGTTCACAACTTAACTACTAGGGTCTGTCTTGTAGCCACCCCTATTTAATTTCATTATCTTCCAGCTTCTGTGACAAATGAGGCAGGGATCTTGCACCCATCAGCTTCCTTCAGTAGGCTCTGAGTCGTCCCCAGAGCAGATCCATCAGGGGCACAGAACAAAGCAAGAGAAATAGCATGTAGTGATGCAGGTGGACTGTGATGCTGTGCATACACAAATGGGGGTTTCATTACCCTTTAACTCTGGCATTGCACAGCTTTGAGAACTTGAAGTTGCAACTTTAATGAATAGGGGTACACTGATAAAGCTTTTCTTGACTGATACCGATAGCTAATTATTAACCGGCCATATTGGCTGATACTGATCTACTAACTGATTTACAGGAATTCAGCCCTGCAGGTTGAAAAGCAGCATCCTGCTGGTAAGTTAGTGAGGGTGGGGAAGCGATTCGGGGGGTGCAGATTGAGGCCCCCACAGTGAGGGGGGAAGGGGTTGGGGCAAGTGCTGCCCAGCCAGGGCAGTGAATGCAGGGCCAGGGCCAGGAGTGGGACGGAGCCAAGGGTGGCTTGTCTAGGCAGTGTGAGGGGTGTGTGAAAAGGAGGGGTGGCTCCCCATTGCTGTGCCACCCCCAGGGGAGGCATGGGGGAGCATGTGCCCCCCTAGATTTGTGCGCAGGGTGAGGGCAGACTGCCTGCTGTGGACTTGGGGCCAGGGGATGCCCCAGCCTAGGAGGAGCTGGGCCAGGGCTGTGCTTAGAGCAGACAGGGGCAAGGCAGGTGGTGGCACAGGGAGAGGTGGCTATGGGGAATTTTGGGGTGGCCATAGCTCCCCAAACTGCCCCCCAGTGCTGCCCCTGCTTGGGCCACTCTGCTCTGCTCTCTTTCCTTTGGGAGCCCCCTTATGGAATGGGTAGCTCAGGGCTCCTGAGGGAAAGGTCCCCACCATGCCCCTTCCCTCCACAGACTTACCAGCAGGACGCTGCTCTCCAAGTTGCTGGGTTGCATTCCTGGCTGTGTGCATACTGCAGCTGCGCACATGTACATGGTACTTATTGGCTACACTAGCCAAAAATGCTCATGGCTGATAATGTTAATTTCCTTTTATTGGTGTCAATCCTGTATGTGACTGATATATCGGTGCACCTCTATTGATGACCTCTTAATATATGAGGATATTTCAGGAAGTAATGGCAATTTTGAAGTAAAACCCATTTTCTGCTTTATTGGACAAACTACATAGCAGCAGGGAACACTGATTGTAACATTGTCAAACGTACCCATCGTTTACGACTATGTGGTGCAGCAATGTGGTCATTGCACACATGATTTTATTTTGAAATTAATTTCTGAAACACTCTTGTAGTTTCTTAACATAATTTTTGTAGTGTTTGTGATGCAAATGATTTATGACTCCATGTATATGACTCATATCATAATTATGAGTTGTTATGAGCACTCTGTGGTCCATTTGATGAAGCTTATGGTATTTACATATCCTATTTACATTTACTATTTATGTCAGGGCCATCCACTTTCTTAATGGCTGGGAGCTGTATTAGTAGTGACTGTGCTGTGGAGTGTTGTGCCAGTGGAAGCCATAGCACCCACACCTCTGCATGTGCAAACCTGCTTGGCACTGTGTTAGTGGGTGCTTCTTTTCCCCACGCTGCTGCACTGTTTGGGTGGGCGGGCAGGTCACCTCTCCAACTGCAGGGCCCTCTGCTGCATCATAGCACAGGCTCACTCAGAACTACAGGTTGTGCTGAGCCCCGTTGCCCTGTCCTTCTCTACCTCCTTTAGGCAGAGGGGGCAGGAAGTGAAAGCCAGAGAAGGGAGGGGGACTCAGGAGATCTTAGCTTCAGCAGCAGCCAGAGCAATGAGCAGTGATGGGCCAAGATGGACAGCAGACTACAATCCCAGCAGCCAGGGGGGAGCCTTGGGGTGCAGATTAACTCCTTACGGGTCACATATGGCCCACAGGCCACCAGTTGGACAGTCCTGATAGCTTTGTTGCACACATGACAGAAATAAATGAAAAGTATGGAAAGTGTCAATATACAATACTTTACATGTTCTAAAAGCTAGTGCACACAACACTGTTCAAAATATGCCTAAAAAACTAAGAGGGATGGGAGGAATCTCGTAATGAAAGATGGATGGTAGTCTAAAGAAGGTGTTGGGAGAAAATTGTGTTGGAGAATCCCGCTCACCTTAAGGGTTGGGTCACTTAATTTTTATCAGATCCAGCAAATTGTAAAAGGGGAAGCATTGTGCACTAGGGGGGAGACATTTTTAAATAAATATGGATTTTAGTTGTTCTAGATGACCCTAGACTAGGAGAAGGCAAAATATGACTTGTGGGCCGTATCTGGCTCATGGAATGACTTTTTCCGGCTTGCAGTGGATTTCTCAGTCCTGCCTGGCCCAGGTGCCGTCTGGGCAGTGGTACATCGTACCACCCCCAGGCACGCAGTGGGGCTGGGGCAGTTCAGCAGCTGAACTGTGTTTCTGGCAGCCCAGGTGGCAGTTCCTTCTGGCTGCCACCACCACTAGCCCCAGCCCCATGGTACTGGTGGGGACTTGCATGCACAGCTGTGCCTGCAGTCCACGCCATGCCTGCTCTGGACTCACCCTGGCCAGAGTGGACCAGCCAGAATGCATGTGCATAGTCCCAATCCTGGCCTACCCTGTGCCTGTTCCAGACTGCCCACCTATGCTGAGCAACTGTTATTGTAGCTTGGCACATTTATCTTTAATTGTACCTGCTTGAGTGGGGAATTACAGTATTGTTTGAACTTTTCTTTTATATGCAGACTTATTGAAGCTTAAGTTTTTGTATAGCCTTATTATTATTTGAACTTTTCATTTTGCTTGTGTCTGCATTATCAGTTAGCCTTGAGCTTGCTTTCACAGGCAGCTTATGTTCCAGCATTATTAACATGTTCGTGTCAACTGTAGGGCTTTGTTACCAGCTCAAATTCATAGTTTCATAGTTGCTAGGGTCGGAAGGGACCTGAGTAGATCATCTAGTCTGACCCCCCGCCATGGCAGGAAATAATACTGGTCAAACGACCCCAGCAAGATGTTCATCCAACCTCCTCTTAAAACCCCCCAGGGTAGGAGCCAGCACCACTTCTCTTGGAAGTTGGTTCCAGATCCTAGTTGCCCTGACCATGAAGTAGCGCCTCCTGATATCTATCCTAAACCTACCCTCTGCCAGCTTGTGACTGTGTGTTTTTCCTGGTCACTCCTGGTAGTGCACGGGGGAATAGTGATTTCCCCCAATGCCTGCTGATTTCCCCCCCCCCCCGACTAATTTATAACAGGCCACTAGATCCCCCCCCTCAGCCTTCTCTCTTGGAGGCTGAACAGGTTCAGGTCCCGTAGCCTCTCCTCATAAGGCCTGCCCTGCTGTCCCCTGATCATGCGAGTGGCCCTCCTCTGGACCTTCTCCGTGCTGTCTGCATCCCTCTTGAAATGTGGCACCCAGAACTGGGTGCAGTACTCCAGCTGCGGCCTGACCAGTGCCGCATAGGGGGGGAGGATCACCTCTTTGGACCTGCTCGAGATGCATCTGTGGATGCATGACAAGGTGCAGTTGGCCTTCCTAACTGCCTCCCCACACTGCCGGCCCATGTTCATCTTGGAGTCAGTTATGACTCCAAGATCCTTTTCTGCCTCTGTGCTGACAAGAGGGGAGTTCCCTAACCTGTAGGTATGGTGCCGGTTGTTCCTTCCCAGGTGCATCACCTTGCACTTGTCAGTGTTGAATCCCATCTTATCCACATCCGCCCACCCTTGTAGCCTGTCTAGGTCTGATTGAAGCCTGATGCTTCCTTCTAGTGTGCCAACATCCCCCCACATCTTAGTGTCATCAGCAAATTTGAACAGGGTACTTTTTACCCCCTCATCCAAATCACTGATGAAGATGTTGAACAGTGCAGGCCCGAGGACCGAGCCCTGTGGAACCCCACTGCCCACGTCCTTCCAGGTTGAGAAGGACCCATCCACTACCACCCTCTGGGTGCAGCCCTCCAGCCAGTTGGCGACCCACTTGACTGTGTGGGCATCAACACCACAGCCCTCCAGTTTCTTAATGAGAACGGGGTGAGAGACAGTGTCAAAAGCCTTCTGGAAGTCCAGGAAGACTATGTCCACTGCTACCCCTGCATCTAATGATCTGGTAATCTGATCATAGAAGGCCACCAGGTTGGTCTGACAGGACCTGCCACTGATGAACCCGTGTTGGTTGCCCCTAAGCATGCAGTCCCCTGCTGGCCCCTCCTGGATGTGTACCAGCATAACTTTTTTCAAACAGCTTGCCTAGGATCGAGGTAAGACTAACTGGCCTATAGTTTCCTGGGTCCTCCTTCCTCCCCTTTTTTGAAGATGGGAACCATGTTGGCCCTCTTCCAGTCTTCTGGGACCACACCAGAGCAGTGCGAGTGCTTAAATTAAATGAACTTGGCACTAACCAAGTGAATTGGAGGTCTGAAATGATTGGATATGTTAAAAAAAGGTGATAAGAGGGCACCAGTGAAGCAATGCCCAGAGTAAGACACTGGTAAAGGACCAAATTAAGAGGTGTGCATGTGATGAGCTGTTGGAACAAAGGAATATGCTGACAGAATGAAATATGAACAGTATGATGATCGTAGGGAAACCAATATGTAGAAACAAAGTGTCATCAGAGGAGGAAAATTAAGAAAAAGCATAAAAGGGGGCAACAAGAAAGTGAAGTGTGGTGTCATCTCTCCAGCAAACAACATCTGTCTGGGTTGTGCCTGCCATAAAGATTACCCACTGATGACCACCCTCTACTTTCAGGTTTACTGACTGGCCATCAGACCCTTTGGTAGAGTAACATCTGGGATTGGGTGAGATCATTGGACTAAGTGTTTTTAGGCACTACTAAGATAACCTTTGATGTATTAATAAGTCAGATTTTAGTTAAGTGTGTGATTGTATTACATGTTCACGCTGGTTTAATTATCCTTTAGTGATACCTTAGCGCCACCTGGTGGACAGCGCCAGTAACATAATGGTGGCGGCAGCATCAGCAACTGGGCAGAAGCTGCTGCTGGATGTATGGGAAAACTGGCTGCTGCCCTCTCACTGTTGCTGGGCCTTCCTTGCTGCAGCCCCTCGGAGCGCGTGTCCAGGCTACCTTGCAGCTCTTCTCAGCCACCATCACTGCTACCTCTGGGCTGCCCAGCAGGGCAGCGGTGGCAGTGGAGAGGAGCCACAGGGCAGCCCAGGTACAGGTTCCAGGTGGTTGCAGCAAGAAAGGCCCAGCAGCGGGAAGGGGCAGGTGGCCACATTTCCCTCACACCCAGCAGCAGCTTCTGCCTAGCTGCCATTGCTCAGCGTGGGTGGGTGGTCTGGAGCAAGCATTGGATGGCCCAGAGTTGGGGCTGTGCATATGGGTTCCCACTGCTCCATTCTGGCCAGAGTGGGCGTGGGGTGGGCCAGGGTTGGGGATGGGGCCGTGTGCTCAGTTGTTGCTGGTGGAGGGGAGCAGTCGGAAGGCATGCAGGTTCTGGGCTGTTATGGGATGAGTGGGATGAGGTGATGACTGGTCTGCAACAGCTCCCCAGAACTGTCTGTGTAGCCCATGGGCCCAAATAATTGCCTGCCCCGGCCTAGACCAAAACCGAAGAGCTAATTATCTCCTCGCCCTGGTGTCAAGTACAGACCTACACTTTTTATCTGTACAAGTTATGGTTAACCTGTCTATACCCATAACAGAACAGAAGTGTGGCGCACAGAGACAGTTAAAAAATGGTAGAACCTGGTCTAAGATTTGTCTCCCCACCAAAGGATCAACGTGTGTTCTGTTTGCTACCGTGCTTACAGAAAAATTTGTAACTTAGGTCAATTCTGGCGCAGGCTTTTTGAATATCTGTACCTAGCCTGGGAGTTAAAATGTTTGTCCAGACTGAGCTTTGAGTTTCTGTCTAATTCCAACTCCTTGATGTCTCACAAGAACAGAAGTTTGTATCTGGGCGGAACTGTGATAAATGTTACAGTCTAACCTGCCTTATTTACTTGTTGTGGTTAGTGTATCTTTCCATGAAGCTCTGCTTTCAAAAGTGCAGGTGGTCATCAGGACTGAAAATTAATGTGCTGCGATGACTCGCAATAATATAAAAGAGTAATATAAGCTAGCACTTTTAAAAAAAGAACAGGAAGGAGAAAATTGACCTACATGGCGCACTTTTAACTATACCTTCAGACCCTTAACTTTTCAGCTCAAGAAATGTATAAAACTTGCAGCTAGTGCCCATTTACGCTTTCATCTGTGTATGGCATAAATAGGCTGGATTGTTCACTGAACTCTCAAAGGGCAGCTGACAGTTCTCTTGTTGAGAGCTGAATTTGAGTGCAGTCTTTACATAGTTATAGTATGGCAGGGGTTGGGGCAGGCTCTCCCATGTTGATTGGCCACCGCATTTCAATCCAGACTTGGGGGGCTGATCTTTTCTGGGTGAGAGGTGGTTCAGGCTCTGTTGTCACTTAGTTTTTTTGGGCTTTCTGATTAGGGCTTATCTGTGTAGAGAGACCTCACTGAAAGTTGTTGCATGCATTAAGCCAACCTGGAAAAAGCAGTTCCAGACAAAAACACAACTGCATGGGAGTTATTCCAGAATTACTATAACATTTCAAATTCACACCCTGCCTTATTCTGGAAATACTCCCCCATGTGTAAAAAACTTTTAAAGCTGTCAAAAATATATTGACATATGCTTATAGTATGTTACAGAAACCCACCAACAAGGACTTGAGTGAAGATTTATATAGGCCACTAGAGATCCATGGCTTTAAGTATATAGTGTCTATACTTTATCATAAAAGGTCAGCAAATAATTGTGCCTGCTCCCAGATTTTTTAAAAATGGTTTGAAAGGCATGTTTTTCATAGATTCTAGGGTCAGAAGGGATCTCAGTGGGCCATCTAGTCTGACCCCCTGCCCCTGGCAGGCAAGAAAAGGGTCACCAAACCTGGGATCATGTGAACCCAGCCAGGTGCCTGTCCAGTCTCCTCTTGAAGACCCCCAAGGATGGGGCAAGCACCACCTCCCTTGGAAGCCCATTCCAGATCCTGGCAACCCTGACCGTGAAGACATTTTTCTAACAACCAGTCTAAACCTGCTCTCTAGTAGCTTATGGCCACTGTTCCTTGTTCCAGGGGGTGCCCTTGTACACAGATCGTTGCCTACTTCATGTTGCTCTCCCCTTATGAATTTGTATGCCACCACAAGGTCCCCTCTCAGCCTTCTCTTGGAGAGACTGAAGAGGTTAAAGTCCCTTATCCTTTCCTCATAGGGCCTTTTCTGCAGGCCTCCAATCAGATGAGTGGCCCTTCTTTGGACCCTCTCCAGGTTGTCTGCATCCCACTTGAACTGCAGTGTCCAGAACTGGATACAAGCTGCAGCTGCAGCCTGACCAGAGCTGTGTAGGGAGGGAGAATCACTTCCCTGGACCTGTTTATGAAGCGCCTATGGATGCACAACAAGGTGTGAGTGGGTCTGCTGGCTGCTTCATCACATTGACGACTCATGTTCATCCTGAAGTCAACAGTGACGCCAAGATCTCTTTCTGCCTCAGTGGTGCTGAGAAGGTCACCCCCAGATGTTCTTATCTTTGAGATGTGAAATGGTGAGAGGTAATGACAGAGTATTTTAGGTAAACAGTTTTTGTATGAGTCTTCTACTTTGGTTTGGTTTAACATCTGCACATTCAGACTGGGCAAGTGTCAGGTTTATGATCTACTTGAAGTGAAACGAGACAAATAGCTAATTGAACACAATGTTTGAACAGCTGGCTAGAGACTACAGATAAAGCTAGTTGACTGATCAGAATGAAAATGGTAAGTCTGATTTATCCATCTACCAGATAGCTTTGAAGTCCTTGTAATGTAGTTTGAGAATGAGCTTCATACCTTGGAAGTATTGTATGCTTTTCGTAGAAGAACAGAGAGAAAAAAATTTTGCTTCTGGTTTTTCTTTCCTAAACTTAAAAAAATCTTATTTTAAGTGAAGATAGCTTTGCATTTACATTACTGCATTTACGCTACTGCTCTTCTCTTCTCTCTTTAAAAAATGACTTATCTTTGAATATTTTCCATACTGAAGGCTTGTCTTCAGAATTTCTCTTTGGAATTTTTGTAACCAATACCAGGTTGCTACATGGGGGAAGAAAAAGCTATTCCCTGTTAGAAAGAGAGAGTGATGCATGAGCTGCATACATCATATGTTTCCTTATTTATTCATGCAGTTGTAGTATATGTGTTACAATGGCAGTGATTTGCACTTGGATGCCGTGAGATCCTATTAAGGGTGATGCACAATATTATCTCTGTTAGGTGTGCAAGCAGCTACCATGGATTCAAAAGATAAACCCAGAGGCTGGATCCAGATGTGCAGGCACATGTTGTTTATGGTGCTGCAAACCTCTTTGCAGTAGCACAAACTGCACAAGTTGCACATTAATCAGTGCATGGCACTGCTAATTTGCAGTGCTGAAGCAAAATTCGCTACTGGGATTTTCTGGTAGCAAGACAAAACAAAACAAAACCCCAGGGGAAAAAAGTGGCACAACCAACGCCAAAGGGGTGAGCACCAGGACAAACCCAGTCTCTGCGCACTGCGAAGCCCCCATGCTGAGGCACCCTGCAACCCAGCCAGCTGCTCCTCAGCTGGCTGGGGCACAGTGTGCCTTGGGAGGGGGGAGCAGGCAGCCTTGGACTGGCTGCTGCCCTGTCTCTGCATGCCTCCAGTGTGGGGGCTCTACTATGGAGACCCTGTGCTGAGGCACACTATGCCCTAGCCAGCCTCAGAGTAGCTGGCTGGAGTGCAGTGTGCCTCAAGACAGGGGAGCAGGCTGCTGCTTCATGGCTGGCTGGGTGCAGTGTGTCTCAGCACAGGGGCTCTGCAGTGGAGCCTCTGCACTGAGACACGTGGAGAGAGGGGAACAGCCAGCCCAACGCTACTTGCTTCCCTGTCCCGATGCATGCTGCGCCCCAGCATCGGGGCTTTGCAGCACATGGAGATGGGCAATCAGGGAGCCCTGGGCTGCCTGCTCCCCTGTCTCAATGTGTTGGTTCTCAGCTGGCTGGGACACAGGGTGCCTCAGCACAGGGGATGGCTAGTCCCTGCTAAAGCACCCTGTGCCCCAGCTAGCCCACCCCCACAGCATGTGGAGTAGTAGGACAGCGAGTCTCACTGCAGAGCATGCAGGCAGGGGCATACACTGAAGCAGAAAATAGCAGCACAAATTTTACCACTACTGTTTGTGCTGCTGCGAAGGCACACCCCTGCTGGTGTGGACCCAGCCAGAGAATTGAAATAGGAATATGTAGTGTTAAAAACATTCTGACCTTTTGTGGCCTTTTTTAGGTCTTTACAACAGAAGAATTGCTCTATTATTTTACCATACTAAAAAAACCTCAAAAGTGAAAGCTAGGGCTGATACTGATAGCTGATTTTTAAGGAGGCATATTGGCCAATACTGATCCAATTTTCGATACTAGCCCAGCAGCTGGTAAGTCTATTGTGGTGGGGAGGGAAGGGGTATGGGGGGGCAGATCAAGGCCCCCATGGTGAGGAAGCAGTGGGGCTGAGGCAAGCCATGGCTAGTCTGGGGGCCATGGGGAGGTGCGGGGGTGGCTTATGCCACTGCGTGCCGTTTGTCCGGTGCTTCTCTGGTGGCTCCTGCTGCTTGTCCAGGAGGGCATGGGGGGGGCGTATGCCCCCGGATCTGCACAAGGTGGTGTGGGCTGGGAAGAGCCCTGTGCAGCCTTGGCCCCAGCTCACCGCACCTTGTGTATATCCGGGGGCACCCCCACTCCCCACTAGCCCTCTTGGGCTAGTGGCAGGAGCAACAGCAGGAGCTGCCAGATGAGCGGCTCCTGGTCGAGCAGTGCGCAGTGGCAGGAGTGCCTCCTCATGCCTCTCAGACAAGCCCTGGCTCCATCTTGCACCCCCTCTTCTCTCCCACCTTGGCTGGGCACCCTGGCTGGGCCTTAGCCCTAGCCCCACTCCTTCCTCACCACGGAGGCTTTGATCTGCCTTCCATGCCCCTTCCCTCCCCTCTTCCCTTCCATTACAACAGACTTATCAGCTGCACGCATCTTTCCAAGCTGCCAGGCTGTACTCCTCGCTGCCTATGTGCTGCACTGCGGCTGTGTGCATGCATGGGCCATTTATGTGCCAAATTATTGGCCGTATCATGCCAATTTTTGATACAGACAATTTTCTTTATATTGGTGCCGATCCGGTATTGTATCGGTGCACCTCTAGTGAAAGCTAAGAGCTGGCATATTCCAAGGGTTGCTTTGAGCCTAAATGGTTGTACTGTGACACCCAGATGCCATGGCTAACTATGACTGTTACAGGATTGTGAGTATCCACAACCTGGAAAAATCCACAGATTAAAACCTCAAACACCAAAGATTTGGGGTTTTGCTTCCTAAAAGGACACTGTGGACTGGTTTTTTGGTTTTTTTTTTTTAAATGAATTAAAACATGCTTCCCTTTGTAATGCCTTTTTTTTTCCCCTCGCGCACAAAGGCATTCCATTGTTCAGCATGAAATTTTAATTCTTCAAGTAAAATGGAAGATCACATTAACTAGTTCCATATTCCATGATTTGGTTAATTTTTTGTGTGTGCGCATCTGTTCTTGGAACCTATTAAATTTTAACCGTCCTATTTGTTCCTAGCACCTTACTGAAACTAGGTATTTTGACCAAAATAAAATGTACTAAAAACATTTTAAGTTGATCCTGAGCTGGTAAAACAGCCATTCAAGCTTTCAAAATTTGCAAAATTCTGAATTCCAGTGATCTGTTTCTGATCCCTACCATTACAAGTTTCTGAAGTACCAAATTGATAAAATAACTTTCCAAATGCTGATTTAGTTTAGATTTATGGATCTTCTCTGAAATTCTGCAAGAGTAGGGTGGGGAAAGAAACTCAATTTCAAGCAGTCATATTTCAACATACGCTTCTTCCACTTCAGCATGTTGAAAGTCAATAAGTACATAGGAAATATGGCACTTTGTATTTCCTAACTGCCATGAAGACAATTTCAGAGATTGTGAGATGTATCTCTTATCCTTTTTCTATGGAACTGTCAATTCCATTTACTGTAATACATTATTATTTCTGTTGCAATGAACATTATCATTCAGAACAACCTTAAAGTGAGTCTTAGGGTACCTATTAAGCCACTTCTTCTTTACTGCTTTTATTATTTCTGTATATCATCTTAAAGTGTATTGTTTGTTTATTTCAGCAGGGAAAGCCTTATGTCTTCGATAGAGTGTTACCTCCGAACACAAGCCAGGAACAAGTTTATAATGCCTGTGCCAAGCAGATTGTTAAAGGTAGGTGAGGTTCTCATTCATCTCTAAACAGCAAATGTAAATGTTTGATTTTAATGCTGCCTGAAGCTAGGTAAACATATATTACCCTTTCTATGCTTGAGTTCAGGCCCTGGTACTCATTTTTTGAATAAGAAATTTGTGGTGGGGTATATAAACCCCCATGCAGGGTTTATCCTGGGTGCCAGTCAGCTTGTTACACTACTGCCCCACACTGATCAAAAAAGAGGTAATGGCTTCTGGTGCCTAATCAGCTGTGCCCTTTTATTCCTGCCATATGTAGTTGGCTTGGGGAAGTATAATAGAGCCAACCTCGGTGGCTATCTGGGAGGAGTAGACTTTCAGCTTTCACTCTGTTGTAACTAGGAATGGATTAGATACTGCTAATGCTGTAGGAAGGTAGGCCTGTTTTAGACTCAGTTAGACAGTTGTATGAAATACCTCACCAGAGACTCCAGTGGTTTGTGATGAGCTCAGGAGTGACACAGGCAGAGTTGTGAAAATAATTTTGGTAACAGGCTAAGCATGATTTGGCTTGCTGTGGGACCATTTTAAAACTGCAATAACAAATAATCCCTTTGCTGATGGTAAAACAGTGTCTAGAACACAAAACAATATGCAAAGTAGACTAGTGTAATTGTTTTAACATGGCTTTTGCCTGCTCTGTCCTGACTAGAGGTACTCTGTTTTAAACCTCTGCTAATTGTAACTGATTTTTAGATAGTCAGTAGAGATCTATTTTTAAAAATTTCTTCTAACTGCAGGGGTAGAATTGCATGAGGAGGCCTGAGATCACCCAGCTAGCTGAAAACAGTGCTGAACTTCAAGGAAGAAAGGAACCTTCAATTTCACTACCAGAATTCAGATTGGCTGGTGGTGATGCAGTGATATGAGCACTAGAATAATTTCTAGTAGCAAAGGCACTTCTCATTAAAGGCTTATCTGCATGGGAAAGGTATTTAAAAGTAAGCTGAATTTTAAAAGGCAATAGCTATTTCTCCTGGTTCCCGGTATTAGCATTCCTTAACACCATTCTTACTGTGGCTCAGCTCTGCCCACAAAACACTAAAAAGGTACTCACAGTGTGGAATAAATGTGTCAATGGGCAGCTATTTCCTTGTGTAGATGAGCCCTAAGAAGAGAATCGTTATTTCATGTACAGAAAGCTCCTTTTTAAATGAGAGGTAAGCACACCATGGCTACTGGATTGCACTCTGAATGCTACCAAAATACCATAAATCATTTCAGTGTTATGACTGAACTCGTGAACCTTGAAATGCTTAGATACATTTTAATGTCCACCATTGATTTTTCACAAAAGACATCTAGGATAGGCCTGACCCTGAGCACTAGTTAGTGTCCTGTTAATTGTTCAGCACCTCACAGAATCAACCCTGAGTTTCCCAGATCAATTTGTTCATAATGACATGGGCTGATTACCGCACTTTTTGAATGTGGAAGTCCCTTGATGACCTTGTTTTTAGCCTTTTAACATTACTTTTGGGGTGTGACCAATACCAGGTCATTGTTGAATGCAGGGGTACTCAAACTCCCAGCCTGTAGATCCGATCCAGTCCCTGGTGCTGTGTGGTCTGATTGCAGGGCTTCCTATGGATTTGTGGGCAGCCCCACTGGGCATGGCCCTCCATGCTAGGTTGGGTGTGCAGGGAGGTATGGGGCCTGATCCTGGTGCACGAGGGCCAGGTTGGGGCAATGTGGGGCTCTTGGAGCCTGCTTCCAGCTGGCATTTCCGTCTGGCTGGTATCATGCCTTGGGGCCCTGCACCACCTCCACCCAGTTCCTGCATGCTGAGACTGGGCCCCAGAGATCTATGCCACCCCCACCCAGCTGGCTTTGGGCTCCAGCAGAGTGGAGGTGGTACAGGGCCCCGGAGTGCAATCCTGGTTTGCAGGGTGATGCAGCACCCTATCTATCCCACAGACCAGCCTTGTGCCATTCCTCTTGTTGGTAGGGCCAAAAGTGTGGGCACCGCAGGTTTAGTGCAGGGTTTTCCAACGTCTGGGGAAGCTCCTCTGGGTGCATGAAGGATTTGCCAGAGGAGACAAATTTCGTAGTTTCGTAGTGGCTAGGGTCAGGAGGGACCTGAACAGATCATCTAGCTGACCCCCTGCCACAGGCAGGAATGAATGCTGGATTCACAGACCCCAGACAGGTGATCATCCAACCTCCTCTTGAATTTGCCCAAGGTAGGGGTGAGGACCACTTCCCTGGGAAGTTGGTTCTACATTTTGGCCACCCTAACTATAGAATATTGCCTTCTGATCTCTAACCTAAACCTATTCTTCATCAGCTTATTACCATTGTTCCTCATCACCCCAGGTGGTGCTGGGGAGAAAAGGGCTCTACCTATTTGCTGTTAATCTCCCCTGATGAGTCTGTAGGCAGCCACCAGGTCCCCCCTCAGCCTCCTTTTGCTGAGGCTGAACAGGTTCAGGTCCCCCAGTCTCTCCTCACAGGGCCTGTCCTACTGCCTTCTCATCAAGCGGGTGGCCCTCCTCTGAACCCTCTCCATGCTGGCCACATCTTTTTTGAAGTGCGGTGCCCAGTACTGGACGCGGTACTCCAACTGTGGCCTGACCAATGTTGCACAGAGGGGGAGTATCACCTCTCTGGACTGGCTTGAGATGCATCTTTGGATGCATGACAAGGTATGGCTGGCCTTGCTGGCTGCAGTCTGGTATTGGCAGCTCATGTTCATCTTGGAGTCAGTAATGACTCCAAGATCCCTTTCTGCCTCTGTGCTTTCAAGAGGAGAACTCCCCAGCCTGTATGCATGCTGTAGATTCCTTCTCCCAAGGTGCAGCACCCTGTATTTGTCTACTTTGAACCCCATCCTATTCTCATCTGCCCATTTTTGTAGTCTGTCTAAATCTGTTTGCAGCCTCTCTCTCCCTTCAAGTGTGTCCACCTCGCCCCACATCTTAGTGTTGTCAGCAAACTTAGACAGCGTGCTTTCCACCCCCTTGTCCACGTCGCTGATGAAGATGTTAAGCAGTGCAGGACTGAGCCCTGGGGGACCCCACTGCTCACATCTCGCAAGGTTGAGTACAACCTGTCCACCACTACTCTCTGGGTGTGCCTCATCAGCCAATGTTTTACCCATCCAACTGTGTAGGCATCAGTGCCACAGTTGCTTAATTTATTGATCAGAATGGGGTGAGAGACAGTGTCAAAGGCCTTCTTAAAGTCTAGAAAGACTACGTCGACACCATCATCCAAGGATTTAGTTACTTGGTCACAAAAGGCAACCAGGTTGGTCAGGCAGGACCTGCCTTTGATGAACGCATGCTGGTTGCCCCTGAGCATGATCTCCCCTGCTGGCCCCCCACAGATGTGCTCCTTGATGATTCTCTCCAAGATCTTCCCAAGCACCAAGGTGAGGCTTATGGGCCCATAGTTACTTGGGTCCTCCTTCCTCCCTTTCTTGAAAATTGGGACCACATTAGCCAGTTTCCAGTCCCCCAGCACCTGGTCAGATGACCATGAATGCTCATACAGCCAGGCCAAGGGCTCCATGATGACCCCTGCTAGCTCCCTCACACCCTTGGGTGGAGGGCATCTGGACCTGCAGATTTAAAAATGTCTAGCCCTTCCAGAAGATCCCTAACTACATCTGTGCTGACTGAAGGCCTTACAGAGCTATCCCCAAGATTGTCCCTACCTCTGATAGGTGGAATGTCCTGGTCCCTGTTCATGAAAACAGAGGCAAAGAAACTGTTAAGAATATCAGCTTTTTTGTCTGGCATAGCCACAAGATTACCGTTTGCGTCTTGCAGGGGCTCTACATTGCCTTGTGCCCTCTTCTTGCTCCCAATGTACTTGAGAAAGGGCTGTTTTCCAAGTTCTCTATTTAGCCCTCCGCTGCAAATTAAAGTGCAAATTTTCATTGGGAATATTGGAAAGGAAATCTTCAAAACTTGATGGGAGTATAATATATGTATAATCACTTGCCAGTGTTTCCTGAGAACCTGAAACAGCAGCTCTGAAGTACAAAACTGCCTTTTCTGTTTCAGCTTAGGTGTCAGTGATGATATTTTAAATATCATTATTGTTAAAAAAAAAAAATTGCATTTCAAAATGTGTGCATTGGGGAAAGCAATATCAGCACATCTGTGCTGCTCATTTTCTAAGGGGACACTTTCAGAAGAGATGCTAGAAATTAAGATGCTGCTCATTTTAATTTAACAAAACCCACAGGGATTTGAGTTGGGGGTGGAAACAGTGATTTAGTTTTAGTTTTTGAAAGTGCAACTCTGCTTTCAGATGTTTGTAAAATGCTGTTTAATGCATCCCATAGAGGGTAAATGCTAAGGTTGTCTCTGGCATCCTGAGTGCCAGAACACACATTTCACTGTATAAGTGGGTCACTTATCCTGCTGCCTTAAGACAGGTGAGTCAGCTCTGTTCTGAGTTTCTCAGGCCAGTTTTATAATTCACAAAATAACCTTGAATCCATGACAAACCAAACCAAAAGAAATCAAACCCTTTGTGGTTTCTGAATGTTAGGAGGTGGTTGATTTTAATCTGGGCTTATCACCAGCACAGCAGCCTTTCCTCTCCAACCTCTGGAATTTTTCATCCTTTTTGTGGCTCCCTGCTTCCAGCTTGCCCCAAGCCTCCCGGCCCAGCAGACTAATATCCACTGACTACGTGCAACTGAGTTCCAAGCCCTTGAGGAGTCCAAGACCTACTTAAACACTGTTGCTGCCATTCTGTCATTCCTACTTTTCACAACACTCTTACAGAATATGTTCTTCATTGCATGATGCTGGTTATTAAGTGCAAAACTGCATTCACTCTGTATGGACCAGTTGTAAATGATTGCTGGGGGATGGAAGAAATAATACATTACATTATTGTACTCTCGAAGTCTTATTTGAAGAAACTGTTGAAATCTTCTGTCACCAGACATTTTAGTGCATGTATAGACTTGTAGATTCTTTTGAAAAGAAATTTAATCTTTTGGTTAAAGCATTGACATGAGGCTCTGGAAATTTGGGTTCTCAGAAATACTTATAGACCTTGGATCAGTTAATCTATTAGTTTCCTTAGTTCCCCATCTGGAAAATGTAGATTAAAAGACTTTTTGTCTGTTGGGTCAATTATTTTGATTGTAAGGTGGTCTTTCTCAAATGGCATTTGTGTAGATTAGTTAGCTTAATTGGACTCCAGTCTTGGTTAGTGCTACTAGAAATCTACTGTTATACAAATGTCAACATGGCTTTCTAGATGTTGTATTTTATCATTTCTCATTATTAAGCCCCCAAATAAAAATCTTAATGCAATGATAATTGTACCTGTAAACTGTGTAAATATATATAATGAAATATTTTCATAATAGTTTAGAATATTACTGATAGACCATCAAGGATACTTGTATAACTTAATTTATTACATTAAAATATCCATTGAATATTAGATCATTATTTTCAAAGGCTTATTGGTATTTTTAAATAGTCTTATGATCATTACCTTAAGCCATCTTTATTCATAATACACCCACACTGTTCCATATTGTTTCATCATGATGAATGTCATTACAGAAAATGCCAGTTGGCATAATGAATAACCATTGAATACTAAAACAATGGTTACAAAAACTACATTGACAACAGAATTTTCTAATTTAAGATTTTTAACAAAAGCTGAACATAGCTGTCTATTTAAATAAACAGCTCAGTAACTGAACCACACTATTTTTATATCCCATGTATAAGAAACATGCAAACCATGTCCTTTGGTTTATATAATTAAGTAGTCTAGATTTTAGAGACATTTGTTTAATAACTTGAGCTCTTTTCAAATATCTTTTTGAAGGATTATTATGTACAGTGGTGAATTTGCCAGTCATTCTCCTTTCTGTTGCACTACATCCTACTTTGATCTGGCCTTTTGTCATCAGAAAATGCTTTTGCTTTCTAGTCTAAATAAAAAGATGATTATATTTTGGGGGTCTTTGTCTTTTCTGTAGTGTAATATAGGAAGAATGGTTGGAAGGAATTAAACACCATGGTTACTAGATGTTGTTGAAATACATGTTAAATATATCATGGCCAGTGCAAGTTGTTTGCTGGGCTTTTGTTTTTCAGCTGTGTAGCAATTTGTGTGTGCTCCGCAGCCTTGGAAGAAAAGAAAATGAATTGTTTTAATGATTTTTTGTGGTAGTTCTGTATAAACATTCTGGGTAGTCATCACTGAATAGCTTATTAGCTGTCTAGTCTGATTATTTATATACTTGACTCAACTGAATATTTAATGACAGAATTGTAGAAGTGGAAAAGATGTATTGGATTATTCTGCTCACCTATAGAAAAATTGATTCTGGAATGTTTTAAAATGGTTCTTATTTTTGCTAGAAAACCTCTTGGGAACTTGTTCTGGAGGATCTGAATACTGGCTGTTTGTGCAACATAATGAAACTTTTACTTTAAGGCTTGCCCTGTTCACAAATTCCAAAAGGAAGCCCTAGAAGTTTTCTGTTCCTCTCAGAAAACAGGAATATTGAAGGGTTGAAATTCTGCACACTGCCCCCCCCCATTAAAACACCCTGCAAGCAGACTTCAGTTATGCTATGTCTGCAAACAGATGAAAGTACAGGAGGAGCCTGTTCTCAGGTTACAGTGTATCTTAATATTGCTAAAGAGTGGCCTGTAAAATAAGAAAGGAGGGAGGCATTAGGAAAGAGTTCCCTGTATAAGCAGGTGAGGGTGAAGCAGCAAGCATAGGGGAATGATAAAGAGGAAGAAGAGAGAGGGGTCTACTGGAACAGAAAAGTTGGTTTCCATATACTGTAACCACCAGTGGTCATCAGTCAAAGTCATTTTATGCATAATAGAAGTTGAATGGTGGAGCTCACCATGCTGAGAGAGAGAAGAATGGGAACTGCAAGGCAGATCAGGAATAGTTTAGTTTGCCTTTTGGTGGGTTTGAAGAAGAGAAATACAACATGCCATTTAAAAATGTTAAGAGAAGGATTGAGGTAGGAATGAACAAGGGTGTGTGTGCGTGCACATGTGCAAAAAGGTATATGTCCTTTTACTTGCATGTATTTTTCTTTCAACTTTTTGTTTTCCTCTCTCTTAGCTTGTGAGCCTTTGTGACAGAGACCATTTTCCTTTGTATTTGGACAGACCCAAGAACATTTTGGGGTTACTGTTATATATAAACAAATGGGGTATTCAACAGTGGAAAGTCTACCGAAAATAACTTAACCCGTATTCCTCTGAGACTTCAATGCTGGCCTTTGTCAGTTGTAAGTTGTATTATCCTTGTTTACTCAAGGTGTTGTAAAGGGCAATGGCGTGAATTTTGAAAGAGAATAGACGTAGTGGTTTTCAAGGCTTTTGAGCTGAGAACTGACAGCTTGAAGCACATGCAGTACCGGGTCCAGTGAGGGTTGCATAGTAATTAACTTGAAATGCTATATTTTTGTAATGGCCATATGATATTTGTGTATTGTAACTGATATTTACAACCTTTACTTAAGCTTAGTAATAGGTTGTATGTAATAATATCCATATATCTTTCTAAAATGGGAACAAGAATAAATGATTCCAGTGGAGAAGTGGGTAAAATGAGGCAGCTGTCCAGAGTAGGTTAATTTAATTTATTCATTTTAATCTTGATTTGCATTACCATTTATTTTCCAAGAGACACTCATTCTTATTGGTGGGTATAACCATTAAAGCATGTTGAATTTCAGCAAAATGTAGCCTTAACACTAGTTCCTTTTTAATAATTAGCAAGACGCACCATCCATACATATTTATTGGCAGTTACATATTTTAACAAATATTGCTAACTCCTGTTTGTTTACAGATTGCTAACTCCTGTTTGTTTGCATTAGGAAATATGAACAATACATTTTTTATTTCTTAGATTTTCTTTTGTATATGAGATTTGTGTCAATCATTGTGGGAGGGTGATAGGGATTCAGTTAAAATGGACAAAAACAGTCTTTTAAAATTTATTCTGTTACTTAAATAAAGTTATCTGCTAGATTAAAGATGATATCATTGGGCTCATTGTTGCAGCATATTTTAATTTATTTAGTTTAGGCCTTAGTAAGTTGTGAATTTCAAATTTATCTTTAAGCAGGTTTGCTTTCAAAAAGGAACCAACAGTAATTTTGATCTGCACTAAAGCTGTTTTAGGTTCCACTTCCAGTTTCTACTGCCTCAGTTATCATCCAGATCTGCTACCCTCAGCAGTCCTCCTTACCTACTCACAGCTGCCTGTTCAGGTTTCTCTGGGCATCCCACCAACAGGCATAGACTTAGATGCTGAGCTTCATAATTAAGCTATTTTAAAGGTCTCTTTCTTCCTTTCTTTCTTTCTCTTCCCCCCTCCATCACTTTCCTTTTCCCTCCTTTTTCAAAAACTTTTACATCTTGCAAATACTTTCTGATTAGCATTAAGCTTTCAAGAAAATTAGTATTAAAATCACAGTCATGAAATTTCAGTTGGTTTACTTTTACCAAATGTAGATATAAGGATGATCAAAATCGGGGCTTATAAATAATGGAAGGCAAGCTTCAATCATACCTCTGGGGAAGCTGCTATCTGCTTAATATTCAAGCTATTACTGCTGTAAGCAGGTTTTCCAGCTCTAGCTCATACTTCATTGAACTGCAAATCAATAAGATGCTGCTTTCAAACAGGAAATGTGAATGAATGTTTTGAAATCCTAGGGAAGTGAAACTCGGACCTGTTTAGAAGCCCCTTGCTAAACATAACTGGCTGAGCTGAAGGTATGGGCTAGTTTATTTATGCCACATCGGAGACTAAACTGCTCTTAAATTGTGCTGCCAATGTGTGAATTTATTACGGGCCTTCTCTCACTAGAGAATGAATAAGCCATATTTTCTGTAGATGAGGAGACCATGTATTTTAATCACCTTGGTGCAGACTCTCTGGTGCCCTGTAACATTTGATTACTTGATTTCAGGTTTTGGAAAATGTACCCAGAACTATTAGTCTGACATGCATAGTTTCATAGTGCTTAGGGGTGGAAGGGACTTAAACAGATCATCAGGTCTGAGCCCCCTGCCCCGGGCAGGAACAGCTGCCAGGGTCATATCACCCCAGCCAAATATCTGTCCAGCCTCCTCTTGAAGACTCCCAAGGTAGGAGAGAGAGCACCAGCTCACTTGGGAGCCCCTTCCAGAGCCTGGGAGCCCTAACTGTACAGTAATGTCTCCTGATGTCCAGCCTGAACCTTCTTGCTAACAATTTGTGGCCATTATTCCTAGTAACCCCCAGTGGTGCCCAGCAGAACAGAGCCTCCCCTAATTCTTGCTGGTCCACCCCTAGTGAGTTTGTAAATGGCCACCAGATCTCCTCTGAGCCTTCTCTTGTGGAGGCTGAATAGGTTCAGGCCCTTTAGCCCCTCTTCATAGGGCCTGCCCTGTTGCCCCTTGACCATGCAAGTGGCCCTCCTCTGGACCCTCTCAGTGCTAGCCACATACCTTTTGAAGTGCAGCACCCAGAACTGGACACAGTACTCCAACTGTGGCCTGACCAAAGCCGCATATAGGGGAAGGATCACCTCCCTGGGCCTGCTTGTGATGCATCTGTAGATGCATGACAAGGTGTGGTTAGCCTTACTGACTGCTTCCTTGAATTGGCAGCTCATGCTCATCCTGGAGTCAACAATGACTCCAAGATCCCTTTTTTCCACCAAGTTGGCAAGAAGGGTGTTCCTTAGCCTATAGGTGTGGTTGCTGCTTCCTTCTCCCTAGATGCAGTACCTTAGGCAGTCCTCAACTTACAAAATTTCTAGTTACAATGTTTCACATTTACAATATTTATAAACATCCTGTTTCAACTTTATGATGTAAGTTTTGACTTGCAATGCTTGATCTGATGTGATGCCACACCAGCAAACAAGTTTGCTGTGGCACTCATCTCCCTGGAGAACATCTGTCCAAACTTCCTTGGACACTTTCTTTAAGAAAGCAGACAAGACTTCAGAAAAACATGCAGCAAAGACTCCTAACGGTTCTTGGCTGGAGTCTTCTCAAAAAGCCCAACCAAGAGCCTTTCAAAAAGTCCAGGAAAGTCACTTCAAAGAAGTCCTTCCAAATCAATATAATGGCTATTTACAATATAAATGCATTCATGTAGCTATATTACTCATGTATAATTGATCAAGTACAAAATTCTGGGGTATTTTTGATTAAAATAGGGTATCAGGCTTTGGTTCAGGAGCAAATCCCCCATTTATAACATTTTCTTATGAGAAAATTGGTTCGAAGTTGCAACATTTTGACTTAAGACGCAGTTTTCAGGTGCCAATTGTGTCATAAGCCCGAGGACTGCCTGTACTTGTCTGTGCTGAATTCCACCCTATTCTCATGCACCCACCTCTGCAACTTGTCAAGATCTAGCTGGATTTTGTCCCTCCCCTCCAGCGTGCCTACCTTGTCCCACAACCTGGTGTTATCAGTGAATTTGGGCAGCGTGCTTTCCACACCCACATCCAGATTACTGATGAAGATGTTGAACAGTACAGGCCCCAGGACTAAGCCCTGGGGGACTCCACTGCCCACATCCCTCCAGGTTGAAAATGACCCATCCACCACCCTCTGGGTGTGACCATCTAGCAGATTTGCCACCCATCTGACTGTGTAGGCATCAATGCCACAGTCGCCTAATTTTTTTTAAGAGAATGTGGTGGGAAATCATGTCAAAGGCCTTCTTAAAGTCCAGGAAGATGACATCCACCCCGACACCCTCATCCAGCGACTTTGTGACCTGATCATAAAAATGAAACCAGGTTAGTCAGGCAGGACCTGCCCTCAGTGAATCCATGGTGGTTGCCCCTCAGCATTACTTCCCCTGCTGGGCCCTTGCAGATGTGCTCCTTGATAATTTTCTCAAAGGTCTTCCTAAGGACCAAGGTAAGACTAACTAACTGGCCTATAATTGCCGGGGTCCTCCTTTCTCCCCTTCTTGTAAATGGGGACCACATTGGCCCTTTGCTAATCCTCTGGTACCTGGCCAGTTCCCCATGAGCACTCATAGATCCATGGCAGGGGCCCTGCTATGACCCCCACCAATCCCCTCAGCACCCTCAGGTCCTAGCACGTACAGTAGGGATCATGCGAATAACGCTGCTGGATTGCTAGTCGGCGTTGTTTATGGCCGGTATTTGATGGTATCTGATAGTCTTTGAACCTCCAACTTTCGTTCTTGATTAATGAAAACATTCTTGGCAAATGCTTTCACTTTTGTTCGTCTTGAGGCAGTCTTAACAAGTTCACCTCTAGTGGCATAAAACGAATGCCCCTGGCCATCCATCTTAATCATGGCCCCAGTTCTGAATACCAACAAAACAGAACCGGAGCCCTATTCCATTATTCCTAGCTGGAGTATTCCGGCGACCAGCCTGCTTTGAACACTCTAATTTTTTCAAAGTAAACGCTTCGGACCCCCGGGACACTCAGTTAAGAGCATCAAGGGAGTGTTGAGAGGCAGGGGCTGGGACAGGCAGTAGCTCACCTCGTGGTGGACCCCCAGGTCAATCCCAAGATCCAGCTATGAGCTTTTTAACTGTAGCAACTTTAATATATGCTATTAGAGCTGGAATTTCTGTGGCTGCTGGCACCAGACTTGCCCTCCAATAGATCCTTGTTAAAGGATTTAAAGTATACTCATTCCAATTACAGGGCCTCGAAAGAGTCCTCCTCTATTGTTATTTTTCATCACTACCTCCCCAGGTCCGGAGTGGGTAATTTGTGCTCCTGCTGTGATAGCCATTTCTCAGGCCCCCTTTCCAAAATTGAATCCTGATTTCCCCATTACCCATGGTCACCATGGTAGGCACAGGAACTACCATTGAAAGTTGATAGGGCAGATATTCGAATGCGTCGTCACCGCCACAAGGGCGTGCGATCGGCCTGAGGTTATCTAGTTACCAAAGCAGCTGGGCGAGCCTGTGTTGGTTTTGGCTTGATAAACGCATGCATCCCTGGAGGTCAGCACTCATTGGCATGTATTAACTCTAGAATTACCACAGTTATCCAAGTAACAGTTGGAGTGAGTAAAGGAACCATAACTGATTTAATAAGCCATTCACAGTTTCACTGTACCGGCCATGTGTACTTAGACATGCATGGCTTAATCTTTGAGACAAGCGTATGCTCCTCGCAGGATCAGTCAGATAGCCACGCTCCTCAGGTGAGGGAGAGCGGGGTGGGGGAGCCTCACAGATGGGCACCCACTTGGCCAGGAGGGCCAGCAACTTTTCTGCCTGCAGCCCCCTGCCCCTCAGTGGCCCCACAGGACCCTTTCCCTGGGGCAGGGAAGGTGCGGGGACCACAGTGCAGTGGCACGGGGAAGGACAGCGGGGAGGGAATGGCAGGCACCAGGCCGGAGCCTGAGCACCCTCTTCCCACCCACTTTTCCCAGCGTGCCCCCCCCTTGGGGGGCCGCGGCAGATGCCCGCGCAATGACTGCTAGAGAAGATGGTGTCCACAAGATGGGGAGGGTAGAGGGTCAGGGCGGGGCTCCATGCGGGGCTCCCCCAGCTGGGCCTGCTAACTATCACCTGCATTTCTTGGTGTGGTCAGACCTCTGGGAGGGCTCCCAGGGTAGGGCATGGTCAGACCTCTGGGAGGGCTCCCAGGGCAGCTCAGCACAGGTTCGGCCAAACCTCCTCCAGGGGGAGGGAGAGGGAAGAGCCTGGTCTCCAACAGAGGGGGTCATATGGGTAGGGGAGGTAGCCACTTTGCCTGAGCACCGGTGGGGGGACTGTCGGCCTGCTAAGGGCCCTTCCTGATGTGACCGCAGTTGCCACATCGATTGGTAGAGAGGAAAAGAGAAGAACAGGGGGGAGGTAACCGCCTTGCCCGAACACTGGTGGGGGGGGTCACCAGCCTGCAAAGAGCCCACCCCTAAACAGGGTTTGCCACATCAATCGGAGAAAGGAGCACAAGAGTGGTGTCCAGGGCGCGGCCTGGGCCTGCGGGAGCCATGGTCCAGGGGGTTTGGGCCAGGCGTGACTACCAGACTCAGACCAGGAGCTCACGCACCAAGGTGTCCACCATCCCTCTCTCAGCAGCGGGACACAAAACTCGGGTTTGGCCCTTGGGTGCAGCACAGTTCTGCCCCAGAAGTTTCTCTGACCACCCTTCTGGAACAAAAGATAGGCATTTAGGGTCCTGAAAAACATGTTCCTGAAAATCTCCACGAACACTTCCTTAGAGTTTTGTGAATGTGGCACCTGGCCCCGCCACCGGGGTGAGACTCCAAAAGTGTCCACCCTCCTGGATCGAACGGTCGAGCATTGTGCTCACAGCAACCCCTTACGGACTTTCAGGACACGCTGCGGGGGGCCCATGTCAACTGCTTGCAACACAGGAGAGTGGGCTGGGTGAAATTTTTCTAAGTCCCATGGTGGACACCAGGACAACCTGGTTCTTCTGCAGGAGAACCCCGCCACTTCCAAGGAAGCACCCTACTGATTTAAATATGTTCAGCCTCTCCAAGAGTTCCCTAACTAGGTTATCCCTGATCCTAGGCATGGCGGTGCTACCCCTGAGTCCATCCGCAATTCTAATGAGGGAAGTTTTTTGGTCTCTGTTCAGGAATATGGAAGCAAAGAATTCATTGAAGAGGTCAGTTTTTTTGTTTGCTGCAATCATGAGATTGCCAAGCCTATCCTGTAGGGGCCCCATGTTACCCAGTGCCACCTTCTTACTCCCTGTGTATTTGAAAAAGGACTTTTTGTTATCCTTAATTCTGATTGCCAGCCCTAGCTCCAACTCGACCTTGGCTTTCCTAACCACCTCCCTGCAGTCCTGAGCAACAGAGGTGTAATCCTCCTTGGTGGTATCCCCTTGCTTCCATACACCTCCTTTTTTGCCCTTAGGCATCTCTGGATGCCTTTGCTAAGCTATGGAGGATTCTTAGCACTCCTGCCCCCCTTGGTGCACATTGGGACCAACTCCCTTTGAGCTTGGAGGATTGTCTCCTTGAGGAACAGCCACCCTTCTTGGACCCCCATCTCATTGAGGCTCTGAGATCCCACTGCCTCTCCTACCAACCTTCTTAACTTACAGAATTTGGCTCTCCTGAAGTTGAAGACCTCTGCCTTGCTGCTTGCTTTCACCACCCTGTGCTGGATTGTAAATTCAAGCAGGTGATGATCACTGTTGCCCAGGTGGTCGAATACCCGCAGACTCCTCACCAGGTCATCACTTGTGGCAAGGGCCAAGTCCAGCAAGGCATTTCCCCTGGTAGGACTATGCACCTTCTGGGTTAGGTGGAGGTCCTGTATCCCGGCTAGAAACCTATGTGATTGGTTGGACCTGGCTGACTGCTCCTCCCAGCAGATGTCTGGGTAGTTTAGGTCACCCATGACAGCCACATCCCTTGACATTACAGCCTCTGTGAGCTGACCTGAGAATTCCAGGTCCAGCTCGTCCCCCTGGTGAGGTGGTCTGTAGTAGCCACCCACTAACAAGTCCCTTTCCCCATGACCCCCTTGCATTCTTACCCAGAGCGCCTCATTTTGCCCCTCTCCTGACCCCATCCTGATCGTTGAGGACGTGTATTGCTCTTTGACATATAGTGCTACTCCCCGCCTCTTCCCTGCTCTGTCCCTCCTGTGCAGCCTGTAGCCCTCAATGTCCACTGCCCAGTCGTGGGTAGAATCCCACCAGGTCACATCCAGAGCCAGGGCTACTCGTGCTATCTCAGTAGCATGATACAGAAGCATCTCTGTCAGTACGTTACCTCTGCCTCTCCAAAGCCACTCCCCGGTAATATAAATTGGCAAAGAGTATCTAGTTATGATATTGTACTAGTCAACTTTCTTTTTAACATTTGAAAAATAGACTCTACTTTTTTCTTTTTCAGTCCCACTGTATGAGAAGTCATTGTGTATCTTTGCCTGAGTGGTCTTCAGTCTCTGCCTCCTCTGTTTCCTTTCTCACTCTTTGTATCTGGTTATATTTTCAACCACATTTCTATGTGTTTCATCTCTCCTTTCTTTTCCTAGTAGCTCCTTATCTCTTTCCTTTTTTTGATGTAACTCCTCTTTCATTTTCTTTTTGCCATCTGTGCAAAACCTCCTTATACCCATCCCTCTACATAAATGTATGTAACTTGTCTAAACAAAGATTTGCACCTTATAGACTAACTGAATCAGAATGTATAAGCTTCCATGAGCAAGAGCTCACAACACAGCTAGCTATTTCTCACTAAACAAAGATTTGTTAGAAAAGATAGATAGCTTGTGTTTAAAGGACAATGAGGAGGTGAGGATTCATTTCACCACAAACTGGAAACGGCAACGAAAGGGTGGGCTGCTGAGAATCCTAACAGGTTATTGTATTGCTTTTGGATTCTGTTTGAGGATTCACTTAATGTTTAAACTAGCCTTGAAGCCTCAACTTGGCTTCTGCATGCTAGAAGGCAGGAGAACATTTTTTTCCTCTATACCACCAATTTTTTTTCTTCCTACAGCTTTGTGGCTGCTATAGTAGGAGATAGCACAGTTCTGGGACTTCACAGTTCCCCTTAAGCTCCTAGGAGGAAGTGTGAGCGATAGAACTGCACTGTAGACTTTCCACTGTTGAATACCCCATATGGTATTCCTGCAACTGTCTTCTTGCTCCAGTACATGCCTCCACTAGAGTAAGGTTCCCATGGTAAAGAAGCACTGGATTGGTTACACTTTGTTCATATTTGAAGGACACTTGTTGACTTGTTATTAGCAACTACAGGGGTAGAAATTTAAGCAGCATACCTTATTTTTAAAGACATAAGTATATGAGGCTTGCTCATGAAAATGTCCTGTTCTCTTCTGGGCAAGTAAATCTTCAAGCATATGACCTACCTGATCATTTGTCTTTATCCTTGAAAGGTGAGTATGCTGGGCACTGTAGAGTTTTTGCTCTTTTATGTTCTTCACAAAAGACTAGATGCAATTTGGTTTTGGAATCACCTGGATGTAGGGGACCCACAATGTAAACTCTGCACCTTGGCCCAGGAGTGTGATCCAGTTTGACCATATTTAGGCCCCAAGGATCTCTGTACAGTCAATCAGGAGACCTAGCAGGCACCTGTGTGCTCTCTGCAGAGTAGAGTGAGAAGCATGTGTCTCCAAAGCAATGATTCTCACCCTTTTTTGTACCAGGATCCATTTGTAAACATCAATGGCCAGTCCTGACCCAGTGCCCCTTGCTCCTGAGCTGCTGCCCCTGTCCCTAGGCCCCAACCCCACAGTGTGTGGGGCGGGGGATGGGTGGGTGGGGGCAAGGAACTCTGCAATCCTGCAAGGGAAAAGCCACATGTTCCCCATGTTTTTCTCCCTTAAAAGAGAATCCATTTTTAAAGTTGCTTCATGACGCTTTCATATATTCTTGCACCCCATGGGGTGAGAAATGCTGCTCTAAAGGACAATTTGGAGAACCCAGAGGCATTTGAAGGCAGCCAATAGGAAATGCTGAGCAAAGGGTAAGCATGAATTTCCATCCCTTTCCAGAGCTTAAGTGTCTAATTTATGCCACACTCTAGACACCTCTGTTCATCTGTGATGCAGTATTCCCTGTCCCATTTCTGAGGTAGGTGCTTAATGTGGGGCTGAGAGTGTTAACTTTTTGGCCTAGTAGGCTTATTAGAGCTTTTGCTCAGAAAGTGGGAAACCTGGACTCTAGCCCCTACTCACCCTGCATCTCCTGCTCTCCCCAGAAAGTGTCTTAAACATAAATTAGGTGGGTGATGGCAATCTTGGCCCTCTTCTTGGGCCAAGGGTGCAAGAGTCATGTTCCAAGAGAGAAGACAAGCAGGAAACAGCATGCTTTTACAGTCTAGTCGCTCACTGCCTTGGGAGAGGGGAGTCTGTGTGGCCAGGGTTATTTCTGTTTTTTGGTTTGTTTTTTTAAATCAGTGACTATCTATTACAGTGGTTCTCAACCTTTTTAGCCTCAAGGCACCCCCTCCATAACTTTCTGAATTGCCGAGAATCACTGAACTGGAATCTACATTCAGAAAAGATGGGGAGGTATCTTGAAGTAAGAAGAGTTGAGAGCCACTGATCTAGCTTGTGCCAGGTAAGGACTGCAGGGGCAGGACTCTTAAGCATGCCATGCCTGTTCTTTCCCCTGTCTGTCCCCTCTCCACCCCCAGTCTGTATCTGGGGGGACAAGGATGGTCCCGCTCTGCCAGGGGTGCTCCTGTATGGTCTCACACAGCAGAGCTGCCCCTGTGGCTCCTCTCACTGGCCCCAGGAGCACTTAAGGATCAGAGGGGATGAGTTGGGCTGCAAAGCGTGCCCCCACACTGTAGTAGAGTGTGCTGCTGGGAGTGTGGGGCAGCTAGCACATGGGTTGGATGGAGGGCGGTGGCAATGCCAGTTCTTAGAGGAGCAGCTGCAGGCACCGCTAGGGTCTCTGGTTTGGATGCAGGGCACTGGATGATGGGAGGAGAGCACTTACCTCCTCATGTAGAAGATGGGAACAGCAACTTACAGAGATCTTGTGGTTGAGAATCACCTGTCTAATATAAAATGGAGAAAGCGTTTGGGCAGCAAATGAGAAGGAGCACATCTCTGTAGTCTGATTATTATTGGGAGATGCGAGTTCTGGGGTCCAGTCCTTCCTTTTGAGTGTACCTGGGGAAACTTAGTTATTCAAAAGAGAGGCACATCCCAAGCTAAGGTTCTTATTAAGTTTTTATGGCTTATGTAACATGAGGCGGGGGAGTTATGCACCTTTATAGATTAATTAAATAAGATATGTGTAGCACAAGCTTTTGTGAACCCAAGTTCACTTCATCAGGTGCTGTGATGAAATGGACTTGGGTTTATAAAAGCTTGTGCTCTATATACATCTCCTATTCAGTTAGTCTGTAAAGGTGCATATCTGCCCTGCCCTTGTGCCTGACTTCAGTTAATAACCTCTCTCTGCTTATGTAGCATGGCCAAATGGAATGTAGTAGCTTAAATTCTACTTACCAAAGTGGATCTGCCAAATTGTCCTCATCTTTTAAACAATAATAACTTCATTTTTAGAGCACTTCGTGGTACTGTACTATATTTTATTTCTTCCTAGATTTCTGTAAGCCTTGGTAGGCAGCCACCCAGTTCTGTAAGTGCCTCTTCCAAACTAAATTGCATAATCTCAATACAACATGCTTCACAGGATTGCTTATCCCACCCTGTCAGATACATACTTGCCTGCGAGTATGATCAGAATAAAATGAGCCAAAAGACTCCAACTCCAAGGCCAGGTACAGAAATTACACTTTTACTGGTATAAATGATCAGAAACTGGTCTATACCTGTAACAGAGTAGAAGTTTGGTACAAACAGACCAGTTTAAAAATGGCAGAACTCAGTCTAAGATTTGCTACCCCACCAGAGGGCAAATGTGTTTTGTTCGCTACCGATCTAAACTATGCTGCTTACAGAAATCTGTGGAAATTAAATCATTTCTGCCTCAGGTTTTTTAAAAGTCTGTACCTAGCCAAGAGGTTCCCCACACTGAAGGAAGGCCCTCTAGCCCCAGATTGGGACAAAGGAAATGGGAATGCAGGAGCAGACTCGCACCTGAATGGATGGGTGTAGGCCGGATCCCAGGAACTCTGAGGTCTTGTTTTGTTCTTCTAGCAGCTCAGGTCCATGATTCCCCACTTCCCCTCAGGCTTACAATCATCTATATGCAGTCATTAATGACGTGCATCTCTCTACAACCTGACTAGGTATATAGTAATGAAAGGGGTTGATAATGAAGACCCCCGTCTCAGCAAAGTGAAGAATTTATGACAAATACTTAACAACTGCTTGTCTAGGATGGCCTCAGAAATGATCAGTTAGAAATTATCATGATGTTCTCAATTATCAACAAATGCTGTTCTGGATGGTAATGGGTTTTAGTTGCTTTGTTTCTGTGATTTTGTTTAGTTGCTTTGTTTATGTGATTTAGGGATCTCTGTAACTGTGCTGGAATTGCCCCCTGTAGTAGCTTCTTTAATGTTTTTCATTTTGCCACTTGCCCCCCTCCCTCTTGATTGGCAGAGGGCCCCCCTGGTTGGGCCATTGCCACTGATTGCCGAGGAAGTGAAAACCACAGCATATTTAGAACTGCGGTTTTCACTTCCCCGGTGATCCGCAGCAAATGGGCCGGCTGGTGGGTTCCCTCCACCAATCAGAGGGGCGGGGGGCAAGCAGCGAAATGAAAAACATTAAAGGAGCCCTTGTGGGGGGTGGTTCTGGAAACGTGAAATCTGGTCTTTCAAGCTGGTTTCTCTATAAGGTTATCCTAAGTTCATTCCAACATTATATAATTGAAGATGTATATGAGATGGAGGTATTTATGCCAAGGCCTCTAATGTGTTCCTTACACCCACCAGAGGTAATTTGGGAAATCGATTAAATTTGAAATATTGTCAATTCAGTTGTTGTGAGAAATAGATATAGGACATAAATATAAATTAAATTGTCTTCTGTGCTTTAAAATTCAGATAAATTTAATTTTCTCCATTCCATTTCCAATAAATATATTGTATGGTACCTAGCATCTAGGATTTTTCCTCAGGAGAGTAATAAAGGCACACATTATTTTCTAATTATATAAATTACATCTTATTGTAAAGAAATTCTATTTTTACATTAACAAAGAAACTCAGTGCAGCCATCTGCTCTTTCTTCATTCCCCAAACCCTTTATTTTCTTATTGAACTTTAAATGGTTTAAATGGTGAGTTGTTCAATACTATTTTTGTGATCTTTCAGTAGTTAAGACAATGATGTGCATTTTTCCTCTTTTCTGCAGATGTCCTTGAAGGCTACAATGGGACAATCTTTGCTTATGGACAAACATCTTCTGGAAAAACGCATACAATGGAGGTAAGGAACAAAATGTTTTAATATAGTAGCATCTTAAGAATCAGTCAGGACCAGCTGCTTCCGAGTCAGACGTGTACCAGAAGTACAGTTCAGCTTTCTAGACAAGTGGTAAATACACGAGTGACAGTGATGTGTTTTGTTCAGAATACCTCTTAGACTGCGGATGTTCCTCAGGAATGCTTTCAAATGTTTTATTGATAAGTTGCTAAAATAAAAATCAGTGAATTAACAAGTCAACAATAGCTTTTCCAGACTTCATGTATCAAGTTAGGTATGTGTGTATTTTTAAAGTATCTGAGTGGGATTTGTTAATCCCAAAACAAGAGCAATGCTGAGGGTCTGTGTTGTCTTGAATGCGCCATTCTGAAAATTCATGCTTCTATTTCTGTTTCTCATTTGCAATCCTCTCCTGGGAGCCCCACTCACTCATGTTGCAGCATTAATAGCTGAACTCCTGAGACGTTGCTCTCAAAGAACGCAATGCAAGGCTAACTGCTGAACTCCTGAGTGTATCCTTGTCCCCAGCACATGGAGAAAAGTATAATGTGATCTGGAGCCCAAGGGCATTTTGCCCTAAACCTTGTCAGCCTATAAGTAGATCCAATGAGATGATATTTTAATCTCTTGCTAAAAATCAGCAGATTAAATCGAACATTTGATTATGTGATGGCTTTTATTTACATAGCTTGCTGTCTGAGTGCTGGGCTGCGACTGTCTTACAGCAAGAACCTTCTGAAATCAGTTTATGTTGAAAATATGCTGGATAATTTTTTCCAGCATATTTTCAACTTAAGTTGCCAGCTATAAATGGAAGGCCTACAATATGTATTACTAAAGGACATGGAAAAAAAGGAACCATAAAAGGAGAAAGAGGCTTGCTTTAATTAGCTTAGCAGACTTGCTTCATGAATGGCAGAAGTGACCTACCTAACCTAACGGTGAAGGGAGAAAGAGCATGATGTTCTCTTCACCTGACTGGCCATTGTGGAATCGCTGTCCAATTGCCACAGTAACTCCTAAACTGCGGGAGGGATGTAATAACTGATGCCTTGTGTCTAATTAAATCTGCCCTTGCCTTCTTGGAGAGTGAGGGCGGGGGAGTCACCAGCTCAATCCATACAGATGGTGCAATGACTGAGTAATCCACCAGCTCAGAACATAATTAAATCAAAATGCCTGCAGGGCATGAGCTAGTGCTTCCACAGTGTGGGGAAGGATTTCTTAAAGCCAATTCATATTTAGAATTATAGGCTCTGATAAAGAGAAGTACTGTAGAAAAGGAAGGGTTTCTGTAATTTTTTTTTTTTGAGAGAGAGAAATCTGTCACATTAAAATCTATTTTCAGTTTTAATCCTCCTTTTAGCCCGGCATCCTCTTGTAATGCCATTACAGTACTTTGGGAAAAAATAAGTCATTCTAAAATTGAAGAAATTTTTAAAATCCTCAAGATAAAGCTGTTATACAGGATTTTCTACAAAATGTGAAATGATTAAAAATATTAGTGTTAAGCCTTCCTGGGACAAGATAGTACAATGGAGCTCTGGGAAACCCATGTCTTGCACAGGGAGAGGGATGGGTGTCGTGTATGTGGGTAGCTACATTTTTTGTTTTGTTCACAAGCTTACACTTTGTTGATTCCTTAATTGGCTTTGACTTCACTCCAGACTTTTCAATAGCAGAGTCCTCTGTTAGGTTGACATTATTATTTCATCATCCTGAAATAGGAAAAAAAACTTTGTTTCAAATGTTACACATCACTAGCCACTGCTTGTTTGCTGTGTTAAAATGTAGGGATTGATGATCTTAGTAAAATAAAAGTTTTTAATGAGCTTTGCATTTGCCATCTTGGGGCTTCGATGAATTGACTAACTGCACTGTCAGCATGGTGATAGCAGAACAATCCTCTGAAGCATTTTTGAGGTTACAGCTGTAATAGAGAAAGTTTGGTAACTCTAACTTTTGTATGAATAGGCCGTGTTGGTTTTTCTTGCTTTCCAACACTGACATGAAACTTTATTGTGGAAATGTAATGGGTCCTGCTTCAATGAACTCCAGATTTTAGTGAAATTCCATTTATAGTGAAGTAAAACAATTTCCTCTTGGTTCACTGCATCTCAGTGTAGCAGTGTAACTGCTGGTTATGCTGCACCTTTTGATTTCTTTTTTTCCATAGGCCAGTGAATGTGATCTTGCTTCCACTCACTTCAGCGGTAACAGGGTCTGTCCCTAGAAGATAATTATACGTGGTATACAATGCCTTTGAATTGTATTTTTTTATTTCTTTTTTTTTTTTCTTATTTTCTGCATAAGGAGATGATAATAGTGTAAGAGCAGAGCTTATCAAGGAGAAGGGAACATGTATTTTATGTTTTTATGTTGTCATTTCTTTGAGAAAAAATAGTAGTTATTGTCAGTGGCATTCTGGTTCTGTGACTAAAAATGAAGTGAATGCCCACATTCTAGTTTTGTAATGAACTCCATTGTAGAATGTAGTCTCCAGGCAGTACTAGCAGATAGGCAGTTATGCTAGCAAAGCTGGTTGCAGGCTGATCTAAGTGGCAGGAACAAATGGTATTAAAATTACACTGCAGCTTCAATTCAGTAATAGCATGTCATAATGGCACAGATGTAGGCAAGGTAATGCAGGATGTATTTTTTTTTCCATCAGGGATTCTGAAACAGTTAATTTATCACCTCCTTTTCCTTTTCACTGATGGCTGTAAACCACTCCGCTGTGTAATGTAGGCTTTTCTGAGCAGGTGGGTGGGATGTCAGACATTGTATAGTTAATGGTAATTTTGTATGAACATCAAGCATATACACACTTTATTATAAGTAGAATATTCATGCTCAAATATATCTAAACTCTGTTTTATAGGGGAGGAATTAACAGTGTAACTGACAGTTTTCCCCCAAGATTAGTAATTCAAGGGCAGAAAGCTAGTGACTGCTTTAAATTTAGATGGACAGCTATATATAGAATGTGCCAGTTTTTCATGTTTAATTTTCTTCATCCTGGCTTAATGCTTATAAGCTGGCTGCCACTCAACCAGCCCCAGTACATTTAAATGCAGCCAATGATGTCCACAGGCACTTTATCTGAGAACAGTAATAAAAGCTGACTAATTGCTAGGGCAGTTGTACATTGCACACCAGTAAGAGTCAGAAATACATGCAGTATACACAGAGCTATTAAGTAGACTTTTCTGTCTAACTTGAATTCAGTTCTTTTTTCTTTTTAGTATTGCTTTTACAAATTACATGTTTTTACGCCTGACCTTTATTTAGAAAGGTACCCTATGGTCTACGGTAATACTTACATTACTCAGTTTCCACTCCTCTTTATACCGTAACAGGGCAAAATACAAAAACATAATGTTTTCTGGTGTCGCCATGGGATTTTGGGAATTCTTAAAATCATCTCAAGTCTTTTCAGTTCAATTATATATACATCCAATAAATAAATAACTACTCCCTAAAATCTTTCTATTGCATCATCAGGCCATTTTTTACTATGGCTGAGAATGACTACAAAAGATATGAAACACCTTTTTCTGTTCTTTTCAAATTCAAGTATTTTTTCCTAGCTGTTACCATTCTGCTATATCCATGGAAGGATTCCGCCCCCCACCCCTCGGTTTTTAAGATAATTTAATTTTTGCTACTATGCATTTCAGTTTCTTATTTATAAAGCTGACTTCTTTGTAGAGGAGAAAACTGAAGGATGCTGTGCAATCAGGAAAATTGTTTTTTATTTAATATTCAGTGCAGCTGCTTAGGGCACAGCAAGCTGGCAGCAGGCATTAATACAGAGAATGGTAATGTCTGCAACACAGCATTTCCTGCCACTAGGGTCCAGGAAAATGAAACCGCATCATATTATTGAAATGCAGATCTCCATCCCAAGCATTTCTTTTCTAGCTGTCAACACTATTGACATGATAAAACAGTCTGATGAATGGTTTTGGAGTTTTCCTCTCCTATAGGTTTTCAAATGTCTGAATTCAAACAGGAAGAGCATTTTAAGTGCTTTTGTCTTTACTTTGGTATGTTAAATCACAGAGTTATAGTGTGTGTCAGCAGGACAACATGATGCACACAATGCAAGGAGCTGCCAAAACATGTAGGTACTCTGTAGGGGGAAGAATGCTAACGTGTTGGGTGACTCTGCCACCTTTTGTGTGCATCTATACAAGGCAGATCTTTGGAGATCAGGGGATGGGTTCATAGGGGTCCACTAAGCAAAGATCTGTTTGTGAGAAGCTTTTTTCTACACTTGTGCATGAAATACCATTTCAATGTTACACTTTGTCTTTGTGTCTTTAGGGGAAGCTACATGACTCTCAGCTAATGGGCATCATTCCAAGAATTGCACATGACATCTTTGATCACATCTATTCCATGGATGAAAACCTGGAGTTTCACATAAAGGTAAATGCAGGATGACATCTTATGTAATGATTAAGAAGGAAGAAAACTAAGCTGGATGGTGAACTTTGGTCATGTTATAAAATGGGATGTTTCACCACAATATTTTTCAGAATCATAGATGATTCAAAGAACTATTAATTTTAATAAGGAGATATATAATTCAGGAATCAGATGTAACAATACCTGTTTCATTAGTCTAAGCTGAATATCCCTTTATTTTCTTTGTATATTTGCAGGTTTCTTTAATATTGTAATTCTCCATTTCTTTAATGCTTTCTTAATTCAAAGGGTAGGTCTTGACAAAAAGAAAGAGTACATTTTTAACTTGGGTTGGCCAGTGTGAGTCAGGTTAAAATAACAGCACAGACCAGTGCAGCTTGGACTGTGCATTAACTAACTTCTCGTATAGAGTTCCTACTCTGAAGTATACATTGGCTGTTATGATATAACCATTACCTCTGCATGTTCTCATAGTTGTGCAAGTGTAGCAAAACAGTTGTAATCTTAACCCTGTTTCAATCCAGGTTAAAGTTACAATGGTTTTGCTACATTTGTACCACAATGAGAGCTCACAGATGCAGTGGTACCATCATAATAACTTATACCAGTATTATTTACTACCAATAAAACTATTACATTTGTGCACATGCTTTTGTTTAGCAGCTCTAAGTAAAGTTGGTAACCCAACTGAAAATCCAAGTTTCCTTTTCTTCACTACTATTTTAAGCTGAAGTAGCCAACCTTATTTAAAGCACACTTATTTTCTCTATGATATATGTAGCAACTGCAGCTCAGCCCTTGTTATTAACTTGTATAGGGCATCACTGGTATGGATGGTGCTTTGAAAGAATTGCAATCTCTGCCTTGAGGAGGTGGGCCATGGCCTCCTCTGCATGTTAAATGCATCACATAATTGCTGGGTTAATCTCACAGTTAATTTAAACTGGCTACACAGTGCAGATTAATTGTTGTGCCTTAAAAAGGTTCAACCAGCTATGAAGTTATTGCTGGATAATGTGTAACTACTTTAAAGCTGATTTCTATCTAGCTCTAATTTGCATGTGCAGCACAGACATACCCTGCACAGCCAGGGCTGGGAGTCCCACAGTTGAGGGGACTCTCCCTCCCAGCAGTGCCCTGCAGCTGTGAAATCCTGGGTCCTGGTAGGACCCCATGACTCATGGGAGTCTTAGTCCTGGCAGTCAGGGGTTACTGCCACAGCTGTGAATCCTGTTAACTATGGGACTCAGCTGCAGGAGCCTGTTACTTGCAATCCTGTGCTCTCCCTCTACTGGGAATAAGACGTGATAGGACCCGATGCTGGATCCCATAGTCATGCTTCCTGCCATGCATGTGTGACATGGCTGGAGGCACAACTGTGTGGATGATGCATCAGATCCTGTCATGTCTTTGCCTGAATGTCTAAAGAGGCCCCATGTTACATAAGATGTGGTTTGTTGGGAAAAGAAGACTACCTCTAGTAATTGGAGAGGTGGCAGGAGAGAAGGCTTACTAAAGCTATGCAGTTAGTGGGAACATCTAGGTTGATATTAGTTCAATAACCTGTAGTACAAGAACACTTTTACTTTAGCTTCTGTGACCAGATAGTGCTCTCTTTAGAATGTGATTCATCTCTTTTCTAGACTCTCTGTTGCTGGAGGAAATGGTAACTTGTTACTTTGCTTGATTTGATCGAGATTTAAGAGCTTAGTGCATCACATTGGTTGGATTAAATAGAGCACTGTTGTGTATTCATTTGATAATCCTCAAACAGGCCTCTGAACCCATTACTATTGTGTAATTACCTTGGTTATATAACAGAATAACTTTATTAACCATATACAGTCTTGAGTTGCACGTAAGGAGCAAAATGCTGACAGAAGAAATAGCTTTATGCATGTAAAAGGATCAACTAACTACTGAAAAATGTTTTATTAGAGTAGAGGTGTTTGAGGTTTTAAAAACCTTTTGGATATATAATTTTCATCTAACCAGATTTTGCAGGAGATTTCCATTCTGATCATTCACATCAACTGTGTGATCTTTATGTGGTTACTGCTAATTTATAGCACCTAGATGGTAGCTAGGCTAGTACCTCATTGTGCCTGGCACTATACAAACTTATTAATGGCCTGTGTTTGCCCTGACAGAAGCCTTGGATGTGTTACTTAATAATTCACATACTGACATGCCTTAATTCTTTTCTGTAATCTCTCAGTAGTTGACATTTGTTACAGTGTAATGGAAGCAGACCCGATTAAATGGCATTGAATAAATGAGTCTGTTAATTATACAAGAGAGCTGTCATTTAGAGAGAGAAATTCTGGTATTGGGACAAAGAATCCATCAAACTCTCCTGCATTTTTTGCATAAAATCATTACTTTTCAAGTTTAATCAGTCTGACAGTGGTCTTCTCAGCTGTGATCTCATCATTGAAAACTATTTTATGTTTGAATTGTTGTGAAAACATTTCTACTAGGTGTTTTGAAACATGTATTTATTGGCTTTTTTATTATACAAAACCTCAATTTGTGATGCAAGCTACCTAGTAGTGCCAGTGACCAAATCTGTGATGGTTTTGTCCAAATGTACTAAAGTGATGGAGTGTCATCTCACTTGCCAGTCTCAAAAGGAAGATTAAGGTAGGTAGGTCAGTTTCCAAAGTTTGCTCCTGTTTCTGTCACTGATTTGCCATGTTACAGGAGTGAGTTAGTTAAGCTTTTGCACCTCAGATTCCCCAGTTCTAATATTTACCTTGTGGCAGTGCTGCTATGAGGATTCATTTATTAGCTTTAATGTCTGTAAAATGCTTTGAGATCTTTTCATTATAGAAGTTATACAACTGCAAATAATAGGGATTATTAACATATATATTGAATGTATGAATTCTTTGGGGCATGGGGCTCCCTTGCCTCTGAAAAGCACGGAGCTGGATTTATCTTTTATACTCAGGCAGAACTCCCATTGATTGCAGACTGAACAAGTGGATAATTGGACCCAGAGGGTTGAAAGTAGCTGTGTTTGTCTGAAGTCAAATGGAAGACAGGGTAGTTTTGCACCTTGTAGACTGATTTAATTAGAGATGTGTATTTTGTGTGAGCTTTCGTGAGATGGAAACAGCGTTTAACACCTGCGTAAACAGTATTTTTAGCTTGCTTGTAAACCTATTTATTTAAGTAACAGCCTCTTACTGAACTATGTGTAGATGTATGAGAAGCAAGTTTTGTATGTTAATAATTTTATTGGACCAGCTACGTAGTTGGGATTCATGCTAGATTGGCTTTTTTGGCACAAAATGCCCTTCCTCAGGTGCGGGAAAGAAACAAATAGAGTTTAAGCTAAATAACAGGGGGGACAGTTGTTTTGCTTAACTCTATTATGTAAATGAAAATAGTCACTTAAAAAGGGAGAAGAGGCCAATATACTTTTAGAGCAAAGTATAGTTAGCAGAAGTAGCTACAGATCAAGAGGCTGAAGCAGATAAAACCTAGTTATGTAAAAAAAAATAAGATCATTCAGAAGGGGAAAGGCTCATTATTACCTGTTGAGTACAAAGAGATTAGCAGAGGGAGCAGGTGAATTGTAATGAACCATAAAACCGTTATCTGCCTTTAGTCTTCAGTATTTAGTGCCCAATAAAGTTGCATGAGAGGCAAGGATTTTTGTGGTGATATCTTTTATAGGACCAACTGTGTTGTTGGGAGAGATGTTAGATAAGTTTTTGTGTGCAAAGTACCTTCAGGTCTGGGAAAAAAGCTGACACAGCTTGTGCTAAATAACACCTTTGTGTATAATTCCATATGTAAACGAAAAACGATCACTGAAAGAATTAGGAGAAGGCTGTAAAGAGCAAAGTTAGCTGGAGTGGCTTCTAAGCAAGAGAAGTGCAGTAAAATCGATAACCTAATTGTGGGAGGGCAAGACCATTTAGAAGGGAAAAGGGTTGATATTGCTTGTGCAGTGCAGCGGTTAGCAGAGGTAGCACGTAGATTGTAATGAGCCACAGCACAATTGTCTATGTTTAGTCCATAATTTTTAGTGTCCAGTAAGGTTATGAATATTTGATCCCAAATATCTTTTGAAGGTGTTTTATAGATTTCCCTTGAGCATAAGGATTGTGAAGTCAGAAAGTGAGTGATTATTCTATCAAAAGTATTTTCCTGCTGCTCTTTGTGTTTCTCTGTCCCGTACCTTGTTCTGGTCAGAATATTCATTTTGGTTCATAGCCTTGTTTAGTTTCACTCCCATAATTTCTCACAGGGTATTTGGTGCATTGGAGGAGATTATACTGTATTCTATGGTAGATGTGCATAGGAACTATAGATTCTGATGATTTTATTGTTGGGGATGTTGATTATGGTAGCAGTGGAGGTGTGCTGAGATGCAAACACTAGTAGGAGAACTCTCTTCTTTCCTGGACTTGAAGAAGGGCACTTTGTGCCTAAAAGCTTGTCTACCATCTCAAAGCTAGAGAATTGTTCCAATAAAAGATATCTCAAAAAAAATCCTTGCCTTGTATATTTCCTGGACTACAACTACAACAGCACTCTACATGCTACTATAGTAAGTTTATGCATTATTTGCTCCCTGAATAGTCTTTTGAAGATATTGTGTAGGTTTCTCTTGAGTACAAAGACTACAAGGTCAGAGATGGGGTGATTTGTCATTTGGTGATGACACAGTAGTATTTGGATGCAGCTTCGTTAATAAAATGTGGACTTGGAATTTGTCACAGGTATATGGATAAAATTCCTAAGAGTGAGTAAGGTGATGAAACTGCACCAGCTATGAATGATGGGTCTGAATATTGATAGTGTAGAGAGTGCACAAACTTTAAAAAGGCATTAGAAAAAAGAGAAGTTGGGCAACTTTTTGATGGCCTAGAATGACACTTTCTAATTTCTGTTAATATCAGAGATTTGTTTAATAATGCATGCAGTAGACTCCAAGATATAGGTTGGTTTCATTACATTGTGAAAGTCCTTCAATTAAAATAATCATTTACCCAATAACTAAGCTACTCTAACTGTGATGCCTGAATAGTTGATATTCCAAAAGAGATTTGAATTTAAAAATTAAAGAGATCTACAGTCTCTTTGGTGTGTAGGAAGAGACAACCATGAAGACCAATGAGCTACATTTTTATTGTCCATTCGGTTTTTAAAATGAATGGATGGCATAGCTTTTATTCACATACAAATGTAATGGAGAAAATATATACGGTCAGCCTATTTTAGCATATGATTATAAAGTGAGGCCTTAATGTAAATAGTAAGAAATTTGTCACCCATAAACCCGAATCATCAGTAGGGACCACTGCAAATCACACTGGAAGTTCAGTGCACGGCAGTTCCTTTAACCTTGCAGTTTCTTCTGCACACCTTCCCACCACTGATTGGCGGAGGAGCAATGACACTTGCCCCTGATTGGTGGGAAGGTGAAAACTGCGGCACATTTAAAATTGTGGTCTTTGCCTCCGGCCATCAGGACCAAGTGGTGAGTCTGAACGGACCCCTCTGCCAATCAATGGCAGGGCAGTGCATGGGGGAAACTGCAAGATTAAAGGAGTCACCACGCAGTGCACCTCTGGTACAAATTCCAGTGGTCCCTAATCATCAGCAATGTAATGCACATGGCACAGTTCTTAAAATAAAATAAAATGGCTTTTTACCCATACAGTACTAAATACTTACTAGACAAAACAGTCTGGTGCAAGTACAGGCAATCCTTGCCATTAGTGGGGGATACATTCCTGTGTACTGTTGACACAGTTCCCTTAACTTAAATGGGTTTCTGTTTGGTTTTACTGGGGCTGAATAACCCCTTTATTTGTTCAGTCTCTCCCATCTCTGCCCCCTTTTTTGTTACACAACATAATTTCTGTTCAGTACACTCTTCCTCTTGTCCTTGATTCAGGAAAGCACTTGGGTGTGTGCTTAACGTTACGTTTTGGCTTATCTCACATTGACTCATTAAATTCAATATACAAATAACACTAAGCTTGCTAAAGTATAATCTGCACTTAGTGATGGACATAGCGTACCTTTTATAAATATCCAAAAAGTACCTTATTGATAGGGCTGTGCGTAATTTCGGCAGCTGTTTCATTTTGGAGATGTTTCGGCACCCGAAACACTGAATCCAAAATGAAATGGAAGTCACTGAAACACCACCAAAATTAAATGAACCCATCCAAAATGTTTTGGAAATGTTTGGCAGCACCCTCTGGGAATAGTCTGGCAAAGCCCCTCAGCCCTCCTTTTAAAGTGCTGGGGCCAGGTGGGGGATGAGGCTGGGCAGGGCACCCATGCAGGCTTCTCTCACAGCTCCCCCCGCTGGGGCAAAGGCAGGCACAGCTGGAGGAGCTGTGAGAGAAGCCCTTATGGCTGTCCTGCCCAGCCCCATCCCTTGCCTGGCCCAGCCTCCCGGCACTTAAAAAAAAAAAAAAAAAGGCTGCACTCAGTGGGTGCAGCAGCAGTGATCGGGACCTCTGGGGGCTTGTGGCAGAGCCCCCCCATGCAGCATGGAGGAGTAGGGGGCAGCAGGGATCGTCCCCCTACCTGGCACCCGCGCAGCAGCTGTTGCATCACACAGTTGCAGCGTTGCTTGGCAGGGTACCGCGCACTGTCTGGGAGTTGGGGCAGCTCTGCCTGTCAGCTGGAGCCTAGCACCACTCAACCCCAGTGGCTCCAGCTCCCAGACAGCATGCGGCCCCCTGCCGAACTGCACTGCACCCATGCCATGGGAAAGCAGCTGCACGGGTGCCAGGCGGGGGGGAGGGGTGATCCCCATTGCCCTGTGATGCATGGGGGGGCTCTGCCACAAGTACTCGGAGGCCCTGATCGCCGTAACTACAGCCGGTGAGTGCAGGGCATTTAAAAAAAACATTTTTTTTTAAAGATTGAAGGAGCTGTGGGAGAACCTGCAGCTGTCCGGCAGTGCTTGCCTCTCCCCGGCCAATCCGAATCAGCACTGAAACGGCATCAAAACTCTGAAATGGATTCTGTCAAATTGAAACAGAACAGTGATCTGAAACACCGAAACAAGTCATTGTCCTCCAAAATGGCCGAATCCGAAACGAAACAGCCGTTTCACACAGCCCTACTTATTAGATATTCCATGGCATCATTAGAGCTTACTAAGATTCCACAGTTTGCTTTTTTTCACTCTAAATGTCTTGGAAAATTTGCGGTAAACAAAAGCAAAAGTGGATTTATTCATCTTACTTTGATGGGTCACTGAGAAGTTATTTTTCAATGAACAGTGGAAAAATCCATGTAATATGACATGTAAATAAGTTAAAATACAGATAGTTTCAACAGTAAGATAAAAATTGCATGCGGGAAACTGTTGGCTCTGGATTTAGAATCCAGATCCCTTGTTCAGGGCAGGGGACCCACCCTCAGACTGACCACAACCTTCCCATTTCATAATAGGCACATTTATTGATAGAATGATAACAGAAAAGAAACAATACAAACAATCAAACAATTCAGACATGTTCAAACAGACCAGACGTGTTCTTTGCAACTTTACCCCTCCGGTATACTGGGCAGTTGTCTCAATTGGGTGCTTGTGCCATTGTAGCACTACTAGTTCCCCTTTATCCTGCAAAAGGCTGGAGAAATGCCAAGGGTTAGGCCTTTCCCTACCTCCCTTGGAAACCAGACATGTCTGCACACAAAGGACCTGGTCTTCCTTGGGGAGCCTATCATTTTACTCTGTGTTCCTGATCTCTGCAAAAATTGTGGGAATTAATACAGCTACATTACATTACTATTACTACTGTCCAAGCTAAAATACATATTTAATACAAACAAAGCAAAAAAGAAAGAAAGAAAGAAAAAACAACCCAAAAGGATAACAACAAAACAAACAATCAATCCAGCCTTCCCAATCTTTGGTATGGCTGAGCTCTGGTGAGGCCTTGGAGATGCTCTGCATGATGCACCATTTCTTGTAGCTACTCTGCAGGTATTTTATAGCCTATCGAGAAGCTTTGCTTTACATTTCATAGTCTAGCACAGTTGACATCACAGTCACTTATAGCAATAGCATTTTATGAACACAGCCAAGCACAATCATTACACATAACACAGTCAAGCTTGATTCCTCTCTGTACCCAGCAAACTTCACAATACTTCAGCAGTGGTTCCTTCCTACCAAACACAAAGACAAAAAGGAGGGGCTTACCCCTCTCACTTGGTTTACATTTAGCTGGCACATTGTGGCTGGCTTTGCTTGGCCTGCAGCCATGCTAGTGCTCATCCAAAAATTTCCCCTCTTTGCATCTTGCAGAGGCTGCTTTTTCAACAGTGCTTTCCTCTCAAAGTGTCAGGTTCAAGGTGTATCTTGCCCCACACTAACTGTGGAGCAACATGCTACTGTTGGCTTATATTTAATTTTTTAAGTTTAGAGGGAGCCCAATGCAGAATTCATTTTTCATGTGCATTGGTCTCCCTCCAAACTTAAAAAATGAAATATATGACTAGAAGATGCATGCTGGAGATGTGATGCGTTGAAGACAATGCTTGGTCACATATTTTGGTCACATCCTCTTACCAGTTTTGGTTTGGAAAGAAATTATAAATAGAATTAACATGGTTTTGAACACAGCACTGATACCTTTGACAAATACATGGGCTCTTGGGTGTGTATACCTCAGGAATCCAGACTGAATCTGGCCTACATTGCAATTTTTCAGTGGGCCTTATTAGTGATATTCAGTATTATATTACTGCATTGGAAAAGTTGAGCATCTCCAAAGCTTGAAATCTGGTACAATGAGATGGTGCAGCTGGCATCCACGGAGAGAGTCATGTTTATCAGGTTTAACTGCTTCAGAAAGTTTGGTGCAGCTTGAAAAGAGTTCTTCGAATATTTTTGTCATGGGTGACTGGTGCCCCTTGAGTCAGGGGGGGCACCAATCAGCAGGGGGGTCCCCTGGTGTCCAAGGGGGTCCCCCAGCGGCTGATTAGGCTGTCTAGGGTCAGGGTGGGGGCGGGTCCACCATCAGTGAGCCTCTGATCTCACTAAAAAGCGGCTGGTGCTTGCGGGGGGGGGGCCACCGGCACTACCGCCTGCCCCCTGCCCACAGCCTAAACACGGAGCATGGCCTGACAGGAGGCGCACCAGCACTCTCAGAGGATGCACATGCACCTCCGTGCACTCCCTATGCATCACTACTAATTTTGGTAACTACGTTATTACTCCTTGCCCACTTTTTTAAAAAGTTTTCTAACCCTCCCTCGTACCTCCTTTTTTTTCTCCCCCTTTTCTCCTTTATTACTTGTTTGTGACAGATATGTTCATAGTTCAAGTAGACATGTATAGTTGATATAATAGTTCTGATTTTTGTGTTGCATTTAAAAAGCTATAACATCATTTAAAAATTGCATGTGGGAACTTAGAATTGATGGACATCTTGGATTGTTATACACATGCTCCGGAACTGTGGGGGGGAGCTTTAATTAGAACAGCTCCCAGAGCCATCTAATTAATTAAAGCACCTGGAGTATCTCATCTATCAGCATCCCTGTGCTGAAAAATGGCAGTAGAGCACTTTAGCTAAAGCTTGTCAAATGCCCCCGCTGCCATTTTTCAGCACAGGGACGCTGATACACGAGACTTGGAGTAATTACCATGCTTCAGTAGACTCAATTAATTGAGTGTGCTCTAACACACTGTAATTACAGTGCATCGGCGCAGCCTTGCTGCTTATGTATAGGCACCCCTTATTTGGGTCCCTTGTCTTCTTCCATTTTTAAAGATTTGAAACTTCAGCTGAAAATGTTTTTAAATTATGAGACTGTAAATCTGAAATGATTCATATTTTTTTTGAACCAGGTTTCCTACTTTGAAATTTACCTGGACAAAATAAGGGACTTGCTTGATGGTAAGTGGCATTAGTTTCTTTACCTACTGGCTTGGGGTGATACTGAGGTTGGTGAGATTGTGAGGCTTTAGTTTGTTTGCAGTTGATTCATTGCTGTCATATTTAAGAGGTTGAATTAAATTTAAGATACCTGACTGAATTTTCTGCTTTAGATTTTCTGTGCTTTAAAGTTATATGAACGTATGGATTTTCCTTATGGTATTGGGGGAGACGTTTAAAGTTATATCATCCATTAAGTTCAGTTAATTGAAGAATGGGAAAGACCCCACTTAATGTTAAATTTTGTAATTGAGTTAGAGTCTATTCAAATTATTCCATGGGCATTTGCACAAGTGATATGAGCATTTTACTGATAACAATTCTAATGCATGCAATTTCTCTTCTAGTGTCAAAGACAAATCTGGCTGTACATGAAGATAAAAACAGAGTTCCATATGTAAAGGTATAAGGAAAAATTCAAGATATTTTGGTTCAGGTCTTCCCCTTACATTCTTAAACCAGCTTCTGCTTTTACTAATATGCATTTCCTTAACTTATATTCAGTGTGTGTGGGTGAGAGGGATTGGATTAGACAAAGTCATAAAGAACAGTCCACTGGGACCTATTAAATAGATATTAACCACTGATGGTTGATGCCAGGGAAGATGTGACTGGTGGTGGACTACTGTAGACATTAGCTCTGTGTGAATAGTCTATTTGGATTTGGCTGATTCAGAGGACAGTGATTCCAATCAGAGATTCAGATCACTGTCCTGAATCAGTTCGTCTGAATCAACTTTGAAAGATTCGGCACTGGTTCAGAGAGATTCGGTGATTCGGATTGGCTGGAGAGAGGCAGGCACAGCCGGGCAGCTCCTCTGGCTGTTCCCACCTCTCTCTGGATGGGAGGAGCCATGGGAAAAGCCACCATGGCTGTCCTGCCCGTGTCTCCCCCCCCCCCAGCCTGGTCCTGGTACTCACTGGCTGCAGCAGGGGCTGTGGGGCCTCCTGGCAGAGCTCCCCCACGTAGCCACTGCTCCCTGCTCACCCCCCTGCCTGGCTCCGCCCTTGATGGCCTCCCCACCCAGCCCCAGCAGTCCAGAAAATAACACCCCCCATAAAACCCTGCATTCACGGGCAGTAGCAGCAGCTGTAGGGGCCCTGAGGTCATGTGGCAGAGCCCCCTCCCCCCCAGCCTCTACTGCCTGATTTGCACCCCCCCCCCCCCAGTTCCAACCCTGATGGCTGCCCCATCCAGCCCCAGCCTCCTGGTAATTTAAAAAAAAATAAAATAAAAGCCCTGCACTCACTGGTTCTGTCACCAGGGATCAGGGCCTCTGGGGGCTCATGGCAGAGCCTCCCCATGCAATGCAGAGAAGTAGGGAGCAGCAGGGATTGCGCCACCTGCCTGGCATCCACGCTGCAGCTGCCCCATGACATGGGAGCAGTGTGGCTTGGCAGGGCACTGCACACTGTCTGGTAGCTGGGGCTGAGGCGTGCTGGGCTCTGGCTGACAAGTGGAGCTGCCTCAGCTCCCAGACAGTGTTCAGAGCCCGGCTGACTTGTGCTGCACCTGTGTCATGTGGCAGCTGCCATGTGGGTGCCAGGCAAGGGTGGGGTGATCCTCACTGCCCGCCATTGCCTCGTGCTGTGCAGGGGGGCTCTGCCACGAGCGCCCAGGGGTCCCAATCATTGCTGCCAGAGCTGGTGAGTGTGGGACTTTTTTTTAAGTGCTGGGAGGCTGGGGCCAGGCGGGGGATGGGGCTGGGCAGGGCAGCCATGGAGCTTCTCCCGTGGCTCCTCCAGCTGTGCCTGCCTCTGCCTCAGCCAGGGGAGCCATGGGGGCTATGCCCTGCTGCTGCTTGCCCAGCCAGCACAGGGGGAAGGGAGGTGTGCTATGCAGGCGTAGCTTGCTCCAGGCGGCAGCAGAGCATAGCCCCCACTGCTGTGCCTGCATCAGTACTGCTGTCTCTTGCCAGCCGGCGTGGAAGGATGTGGAATGCTGGTGTGGCAGTGCTGGGGGTGAGGGCTAGGCCCTGCTGCTGCTTGCCCCCTTCCACCTGGAGCAAGTCGTTCCTGCATCCCATGCCCCACCCACTCCCCTCCCTGAGTAATGCACCCCCTGCCCCAGGTGGGCAGCTTGCTCCAGCCCAATCCCTCCCTTCCCCACACCTCTTCCCTCCCTCCTCCCCCAACAGACTTACCAGCTGGAGGCAGCTGTGTCAGCTGCCTGTTTAGTCTATGGCCAAATCTCTGAATTGGCTGAATCTTTTCTGATGCTTTTCCGAAATGATTCTGATGCTTCAAATTGATTTGGAGCTTTTACTTGGTCTCCTGATTCAATTTGGATTTGGAAATTAGGTCTCTGAATTGGGCCAAATTTCCTCTGAATCTAATCGGCTACCAAAGCTTCACACAGCCCTAGTAGACATGCTGTGTCCGTGTACTCCCTTTCTAAGATGGGGTAGAATGGACCCTTGGCCTTACCTAGTATGGCATATCTTAGGATGTTATGTTCTTATAGAAAGAGAGTTGTACATATTTAGAATATACTTAGAATTTTGTAGATCAGTAGTGCTCAATGTTTTGGCCCAGTGGGCCAAATGAGTGGTGCAGGGCTGGTCTGTGGGTTGATTTGGACAGTGCATTCCTGGATCTGGACCACACTGCCTTCATCAGCTTCCATGTTATGGGTTTGGGGACCTGGGAATCTGTGCTGCCTTCATGCAGTCCTGCCTGCTGGGATCAGGCTCTGGGGCTCTGTACTGCCTCCACCTGGCCCTGCATGCCCAACCTAGCACAGAGGGATATGTGGGAAGCCCAATGAGCTGGATGACAAGGCACTGGAGGCCAGATTTAGCCAATTAATCAGGGGTTGAGCACTCCTGTTGTAGGTAGCTTTGAGAGAAGAAATATGTGAAGGAATTAGATGAGGCTGTTCTTATGTATTTTGGTAGCCAAGGCAGATTGAAGTTTTGGTTAAGTGGGTACAGGTTTTTTTTCATGATAATCCTTGTATTTAAACAGTTTCCTGAAACATTCATGAGCTTGATTCTTTTATTCTCTTTGCTTCACTTTCCTGCTTTTTAAAAGCTTATAGTTGCAATGAAAGTTAAACATTTATATGAATATTTAATAATGAACATGAACAAAAATATATAATTCCTCATCATTAATATTCAGTGGCATAGATGCTATAATTTATTTGACCTGATAGTTTTCCAACCAAGCTAATGTTGTCACGGAGAATTTGCATAAATTGTTGCTTTACAGCTTTTTGCTCCTTTTTTTAGACTTTATATAACTAAATAGAAATTTCTGATGAAAAGGGGAACATATTGTACGATTCTTTTCCTCCTCCTCTTTTGAGGTGGGGGAGGAGCAGGCAAAATAATTTCATAGGAATTACTGTATTTTTGTAGAAGGAAGAACAGTTTCCTCCTACCCTTTAAGTTGAGAATGAGAAAATAATTATGGCCCTGGGGACTAATATGAGTTAGTGGCTCATACGGATATTGTTTGATTCTGCAGTGTCCTGATTATATGAAATTTCCTTATTATAAGTATTCTGATTATATTGGCCCTTTACTCCTATGGGAGAATAATTTTCTCTAAAGTTATGCCACAAAAATCTCACTGAAGTCAACAGGTATGGAATTCTGCTTCCCTTTGTCAAACTTAACATGGTTTTCTAGCAGTCTAGAGCTATTTTTGGCCCTACCTTTATGCTGAGGATGTGTAAAAATGTACATATAGACTGATTATGTGTAGAAGAGCTATACATTGGTTGGATATATGGGCACGTCCTGAAAGGGGTGTGGAGAGAAGGGCACTCAAGTTTTAGCCCCCAACTGGTTAATGGTTATGGCACTCACCTAGGAAGCTGGAAACATTGGTTCTAAATCCCCAATGCCCAGAGGGGGTTTGAACCTCCATTTTTCTGCTTTTTCCATTATAGTGCTCAACCACCATGCCACAAGTCAGGTGGTTACATTTAAAAGTCATTGGATAAAATGGATGGAGAACAGTACAGTAAGGAGGTTTCTGCTCCCCCTTGGCCTCAAGAGCTACAGCCTGAGCAAGAACCAAGGGTCATCTCCATTTAAGGTAGTGGCCACTGCATTGAGCAGTAAGCACCCACCAGGTTGTTCATCCACCTGCCCCACAAATCTCCTTCTCATGGCTGTCAAAGGGGACAGCTTGCAAAGAGCTTAAACCATGGCAGGCATGGTAGGTAGAGAGCACTGCTGGGAAGCCAGAGGGATGGTCTGGGAGAAGACAGGACTTAGAACCAAAGTCTCCAGCTTCCTTGGCAAGAGCCCTAGCCACTCAGCTTTTGGGGCTAGAACATGGTGAAGTTGTCCTTCTCCTCCTCCTCCAGCATCTAATACCTGCTAGTTAGGGGTTTCTGGTTAGCTACGTTTCTGTGGCATACAGGCAGTTAGTTATATGTCCAGATTTGGGCGCACATACATAGCCTGTAGCTGTCCGGCCAGCCTACTGAACATGTTTGATCCATGTGGACAGGCTTATGCATTCACACTGCAGGGGTATTAGAATTGCTACCTGCACGTAAGTGCCAAAACCACCATTTATGTACCTAGAAAATTGCCATAGATACACAAAAAGAACTAGAATTCTACCTGAGGAGTGCAGAATTTGGCTCATTAACTTTTGAATGATCATATTAGCTATTAGTGGGGAAGTTTCTTTTTGTCTATTCTGATGGATATTTTTCTTTGCATCTTTTCAGTGTGTTTTCTCAGCTTCTAAATACTGAATTTTATGTTTCTAGGGTTGTACAGAGAGGTTTGTCTCTAGTCCTGAAGAAGTCTTGGATGTTATTGATGAAGGAAAAGCCAACCGCCATGTAGCTGTTACAAGTAAGTGATGTCCATCAAGTGGGTTTAAAACAAATGGACAAAAAAAGCTAACCGCACCAAAAACAAAACCAACAACAAAACCCTCAAACTCAATAACCAACTAACACATCAACAGACAAACAAAAAAATCCCCACCCCAAAACCCTGATCCTATATTTGAGTTCTGAAGACTCAGGAATAAGGTCAGAATTTACCAAACACCAAGCACAGGCTCAAATTTGAGCATGTGGTATAGCTCCAGTGATTTAGATACCACACTTGATAAACACTGATTTTCTGATGGTGATCACTGAGGCCTGAGAGATCTTTTTATATTGGCCTAATAAATTATACCTGTAGATAGTTAAAAAGGAGATATAAAAACAAATGTACGCGAAGGTGCAATCTAGTGCCAAATTTGAATGATAGAAAACTCCCATTGACTTTGGGGAAACAGATTTGGGCCTTATTTCAGTGTACTTACACCAGGTATAGTAGGGTTGATACAGACATTTGCTGCACCTGGTCAGTGTCAGAGAGTAGGAAGAATGCAGCCCCAGGGCTGGGGCAAGTTGCAGGGCTTTGGGGCTGCTCTTTGAATGTGTCCACGTATTCGATAGATTGAGCTAACCCATTTTGGATCTGTGTTTGTTCAATGTCTAGGTGAACCAGGGGAGATTAGGCCCGCTATTTTTGGCCCAATTTAAACCTCTTGAATGTCTTCACAAGATCAGCATTTAGATCAATCTAACCCTAGTTAGATCAAATGTAATGTCTGCACATACCCCTCTACGACAAATAAACTTGGTCAGATTATGACCATTATTAGTGGTAAGGTGCTCTTTGACTTGAAAGGTATAAAAAAAAAAGAAGTAAAAATGGCTTTTGATATAGTTTTTACAAAATGTCAAGAATATTTTTAAATAATTGATTTGGAACTTGCTTAACCTGGAATCTTTGCAATATTTCTTTAAGAAGCCAATAGTTAGAGTGAAGTTTTGTGGGGAAAAATGTCAAGCTAGTGTTTTGTTTTGTTTTTTGGGTTTTTTTAAAGTCTCTTGTTAATTGCCCTTGTATGTGATGCTGTCTGTTGCTGTGAAAACAGTTTCTTACAACACTGTTGATGGTTTCATTTATGATACATATCTGTTCAACAAAATGAACTATGGATTCTGTAAAGTTACACAGAATAAATATAGTAAGCTTTTGGTCAAATAATAGGACATTACTTAATAAAATGTAAGTCACGCCATGTAAGTCACTCCAAAGATTTATTTAAAAAACCTAGACACTCAGCACTGCCTGGGGCAGACCACAGCTCAGGGTGGCTGCACGATGTGGTGCAGCAGGGGAGCCCAAGGCCAGAGAGCTGCAGGTGAGGCCAGGGCACCTCAATGCATGTTGCAGCAGGGGGCGGTAGGGGGAGGAAGAGGAGGGGCTTAGTGGCTTGCACTGGTGTGGTCTGTGAAGTGTGCGGTCTGCCTTGGTACAACCCACCAAGCGTGCACCCCCCAGCCACTTAGAAGTTAGACGACCCTGGTATAGACATTTGAGCACTTTTATTCCTGGTTTTCTCATTTTGGCATACAAGCAGTAATAATAACTTAAGCATTCTTGCACATAACTCAAGTGTATTTTTTCAGGATTATGTTTACTGTAAATCAAGTCAAACGGACACACCTCAACTCAGATGTCTTATCACTCAAGCACTCTCAAGACTCAATAGCTCAACAAATTTCCTTATTCCAGTATGCTGCTGTTATTTCTTGTTGCATTTTTATTTTTTAGAAATGTATATTCTACCTTTTATGTGTGCAGGTGTACCAACAAAGTAGGAGAATGTCTGTTTTTCTACTAAAGCACTTGGGTTTTCATTAACTTTTTTCATGAAGTTATGTTAATTTTTTTTTTTATTTTAGCCCCCCAGTTTTTTGTTTTCATATAATATTTAATGGTGTTAATTATTTAATGGAAAAATTAGGTACTTATTTTTTTCAAGGTCATGTCATTTGTCATGAAGCTGGTTAAATTTCAGGTCAGGTTGGGAGAAAATAAATGGTCACTCTATATTTCATAAATGTTGAACTGTACTCTTGTGGAGAGACTATGCTTCAAGATGGTGTCCAAAATGTATATGGATTACTTTGTGAAGTTTACCTGTTGATCCTAAACTATGACAACATCAGATATGTTGGCATATCTTAAAACTTTCTGAAAAGGGTAGTATTAAGCAAAAATCTTTAAAAAATATTGTTTCTCTATAGATATGAATGAACACAGCTCTAGAAGCCACAGCATCTTCCTAATTAATATTAAACAAGAAAACGTAGAAACTGAAAAAAAACTCAGTGGAAAGCTTTATCTGGTGGATTTGGCTGGAAGTGAGAAGGTAATGAACATATTTTTTATCAGTAATTTTTACCTTGCTTAGAAGCATTCTTGGAACTCCTAAACTGAGTGGGTATTGGTGCAACTTAAATCTGTAGACTTGGGGGATAAAACTTCTGTAACTAATGCAGCCTACCTTTAGCACTATCAAAAACTGTATCCAGATTAAGCATAGGTGATAGTTGGATGTTAGGAGGTGGAGAAAAAGAGCAGACCAGAGCTACTAGAATGAAATGCAAAACAAAGCATCCATAAAGAATATTTTAAGTTTGTAGTGGAATGAAATGGGTCATTATCTAGTCGTATAACTTCATGTCTTCCAGATCTATATATGGATGTTTATGCTTGTTTTAATGATGATTACAGAAGGCTGTGTTCATTCGCTGACATATAGGCTCCTGGCAGATGTTCAAACAATGGCATGATTGGGACTGGAGCAATTGCTGGAGGAATTGCTACATCCCAAGCATGATGTCTCCTGCCTTGCCAGATGTTCATGTCAGGAGGTGTGATGTTTGGGTTGTAGCATAAAATCCCAATCAGGCCACCACGGAGCTGCCATAGTCTTGATCCTGGAGATCCAGACACAGGGATGCCTCCAGTCCCAGACTTGTGTAGGTTCCAGACTTATGGATATTACAGTCAGTCTGACCATCAGCTGAGTGTTGGTTCACAACCCCAGGCTGTTGGAGTGTATCTGTCAATCAGATGATTGTCAGACCCAACCCGAGAGTTCGAAACTTGGGTTGTTGGGGATGAGTTTGACAATTAGCTCATTGTTGGACTCTGCCCTGACAGTCCCTGGTCAGTTAGAGATCCTGGGTTACTGGTGCTGGTTTTGACAAGCAATTGATTGTCAGCCCAGTCCCAGGAAAGCCCAGCTGTACGTGTAGGTTTTAGAATGTCTTGGGGCACTGGGATCCTGGGACTGGGTAGTCTCTCCCCTATCCCTATTTCCTCTGCCCTGGGGTATCCAAGAAGTGTGGGTTCAAGCTCGTTTCCTGCAACCCAGCATTTCTAAATACCTTTGCCTGCAGCCCCCCATGGGGACTGTAGAATGAGGCAGTAAAGGCTGCTGGGCTCAGATTGCCAGGCTCCTAGGAGCCAGAGCCCCTCAGCTCTCCCCTACCAGGGAACCCACTCTCCTGGCAATTGATTGTTGGCATTGGGACCAGAGCTGTCCTAGTCCCAATGCTAACCCTCATCCACATGCCAGTACTGACAATTAGCTGATTGTTGGTTGTCAACATCAGCATGAAAATGCTATAAAAGTTATGGCACCATACAAACTAGCTAAAAATGTTGCACATTTTTGTGGCATAACTTTGTGGCTGGTTTGCAGCTTTATGCCACCATAAATTGACTGCAGTGCTGCAAAATGTGTAGCATTGTTACTGCATATGGTGTGCTAAACACATTAATCCATTGTAGCTGTAACGTGTGCCAGTGGCCGTAGAGAAGGCTATTATGGGTGTGAGGGCAGGCATTCTCCAGTGTTGTTTGGAAGTTTTATGAGCTTTCTGTAAAGTGTCCATTTAGGCCATTACTGTAATATCTTTTCAGATTGATTCCATTTCTGGTACTTTAGATCATTTAACTTATTAGGTGATGAAACATTAGCAATTAGTTCATTTAGGATCATCAAAGGCTATTAGTATGTTTTCAGGTGCCCTGTATGCTTCCTTTCATAACACTGACTGTATAAGCTATTTTTGCATTTAAGGTACAAAAAAATTAAGTAAAATAAAATATTTATCTCGCTAATCAAAAGAATAATGGATCAGAACAAAACTGCAATTGAACAAAAACTCTGTTTCTCACTACGGAATTAACATCAAAGAGAGGATGTTATTAGCAGATTGCAGAACATTCAGAATGTCTCCCTGTAACTAAAACCATGATTTTGTGGAAGTATAGAACACTTCTGATATAATTTTAGAAGGCTTCTTTACATTTGTCCCTGCTTTTTAACATATACATTCAATACTAATAAGTAGTTGAGAAATAATTGAGTTTAAATAGCATAGGTAGGTCTTTCATGTTAATGGTAAATTTTCATTTTTCCAATTTAGAAAACAACTGAGCGAAAAATTGGGTTCAAATGTATTGTTGTGGCTTGCCAAGTAACTTTGATTTCGCGTTACTTGATGACTTGGGATTGCTTTTCTGTTATTTCAGCCGAAAAAGCTCTTTCACTTACATTAGAGTATGTGTTTATTTAATTTATATTATTGGATTAAAAATGTGTTGATAACAGTTTGGAAACTGAGTAGCCAGTCAGAATTCCATTCTTCTGCCTTAAATTCATAGATTTGCAACTTGTGAATAGGTTTGGGGGAATTCAGTAGAAAACCTGGAATCGCATCGTCTTTCAGAGGGTTGTCCTGTTCATTGCCACAGTTGTTCTTCTTTTTATGTGAAATAGCATCCATTTTCCATAGTTCTATAAAGGAACAGGGCTGAAAACATGCTGCATCTTAAAAACCACAATGAAACAACAAATATATAACCTTTTTATACACATCTTGGGCAGAACTCCCATGGTTCCTTTAACCAAGAAAGGGTGCATAAGCTAGCTTGTTCTTGCGTTGTGCCAAAAGGAAGGAAAAAACAAAGAGAAAAAGATGAAAATGCTATTAAATGTTTTTAGTAGACATTTCTTAACAAACACTTTATTTCAGAGGAAAAACTTATTTTCTTATGAGATTCTATTATTTTTCCCCTGTCCCTTCCTGTATTGTAACTTTATTTGCACAAGCTCTTGCTGACAGTTCAAACTGACTGGTTTCTATCTCTGGTAGGTCAGCAAAACTGGAGCAGAGGGCTCTGTGCTTGATGAAGCTAAAAATATCAATAAGTCTTTGTCTGCTCTGGGCAATGTGATATCAGCTTTGGCAGAGGGAACTGTAAGTAATCCCCCCCTTTTTTCATTTGACAGATATGATTTTTATTTACCATGCACATAAAGCCTTTATTACATAAAGGGTAATAGAAATAAGATGATACTTCCATTTTAAAAAGGAAAAAGTATTGGCTTTGGACTGTAAACTAATAACTGTTTTTATTTCTGCTAGAACCATAATTTAAAGAATTCACAGTCACTTCCAGTTGAACAGTTAGGATGCACAGTACATGTTGTACACTTAACCATATACCTATTACACCAAAATTATCAGGTCTTAAACTTTCTTGTGCATATTAAAAACAAAGGCGTTTGAAAACAGTTATTTCTATCTTTTTATTTAGAAAACACATGTTCCATACCGAGACAGCAAAATGACTCGAATTCTTCAAGACTCTCTTGGTGGGAACTGCAGAACTACTATTGTTATCTGCTGTTCTCCTTCCATCTTCAATGAAGCTGAAACAAAGTCTACCCTAATGTTTGGACAAAGGTGAGTCTACCTAAGATTGGACTGAGAAGTGACCAACTTGGCTATAGTGTTTGAATCAAGTGAATATGTTTTTCTTAAAACAGTGGTAAAAGAAATTAGCCTGTACTGAAATTTGACATATAAGGATAAACTATCTCATTAGTCCTTATGTTATTTGAAAAAAAATAATTTAATGTTGGCAGGCAGCTGAACTGGTCCAGAGTTCAGGCATTATTTTTGCAGCTGAAAGTACTTGCATCACAATGTTGTGGGAATGTAACAGTGCTGGATAATATTTTTCCCAGCTGGCTCAGTAGCTGGGTTTTGATTTTGCTTCATCTGAGGTGCCACTGGAGCCTGCTTCTGAGACTTTTAACACTGAGTTTTCTATTCAGAGGCATTTTGATTGGTATGACCTATATAGGAGTCCACGTGTAGTAATAGGAATATAATGTGGATTTGTATTTAAAGCTGATCACTGTTGTTGCTCACTGGAAATTTTAGATATGTACATCTTAACTTGGAAAAGAACTCTCAAGAAAAGACAAGGATGAAGTAAACTTGCTCAGAGTGAAAATCTTTGACTGATCCAAAAGAAATGCTCCTGTGGAATTAGTGCAGGCAATCTGTAGATAGGTGATTCTTAAATTACTCCTTTTATTATAATCAGTGTAAGCTTGGATACTTTTTTGGAAATTGTTTACTTTTATTTAATATATGACTTGATAAAAAACATTATGTGCTAATAATCTGTGATTGCTCTTTGAAATATAAGTCACCATAACCATTTGTATAGCACGGTAGAATTTTTTGCTGTCTGTCTGAAATTGGGTTGTGTTTCCTGATATGCACCATTTGTATTGAAACCCATCCTTTGCAAAGAACATTTTACATAGAAATGTATAAGATTGCTGCAAGTTTTTACCCAGCAATCCTTTACTCATTAACGCCCCATTCTAGCCTTTATTAAAGTTTTGCTCTTGGCTTTAGTGAGAGAAGATAGACCATATAATTCTTAATTAGTGTTCTGCCTATAAACAGAAGGGGACATAAAAAAGTGCAATATGGATCTTGTTATAAAAGGAACAAGAAAGGCTCAGAAGGATACAGGCCTCTGTAGGGTTTCAGCTTTTGAGGAATTAATAGCTGGAGCCAAGGTAGGCATAGCTGTTCTGGAGTATTGTCTCCTTGTGGCCTGATTGATGCTTCTAACTTGCCTTTCATGTCTGCTAGGATCTGGAGATCTGAACTAAATGTGGCCAAATAGGCAGCAATGGGGAAAGCTAGTTAGGGCTCCTTCCTCAGTCCCATAAATTGCTCACCTAGAAAAATCTGCCCTAGGAAAGCTTATGTGGGCTCCTCCTATGGTTTTTTGTTGCAAGAAGGGGATACTTGGCCCAAAATAAAGTTATTACAGGAGGAAGCTGTCATTGACATGATCAGACTAAGAGGTTGTGATGGCTTGTGTTTCAATGCAAACACAAATAAACAAGCAAGAAAACCTCCTCTTGCAAAAATCATTTCTTGGAGGGATGTGCTTAAGAGTCTTTAATGATATAATGATTACCAGGAATCCTGGTTTTCTCTGATTTAAAAAAATGGCAAATTCCCTGATAAACCCCCCCAAATTTGCAATTAAAATGAAACACCACTAATAAAATAAAAGCTCTACTCTGTCTGCCTGTAATGCTTTATTCGCGCTCTGATTGGCTGACTGAAACAGCCAATCAGAGTGTGAATGCAGCGTTGGGACTGGAGATATCAGCATGGCAGAGTGTTGCCATTATGGCGGGGACACGGAATGGAGCGGGGGTGGGCGAGGCCAGCAGTGCTGGCCTTGCCCCCCCTGCCCTGCTCCCTGCAGGTGGCGGTGATGGAGAGGGGCAGGAGGGTGAGGCTACCGGAGCTGGCCTTATTAGAGGTGGCAGCGGTGGTGCAGGGGGGCAGGAGCAGGGTCGGGACACTGCTGGGGGGGGCGAGGCCACTGGCCCAGACCTTGACTTGCCCCTCCCCCTTCCATCGTCACCACCCGCAAGGCCGATATGGGCTGACATGGCAGTGGGGGGAGGGAGTGGGCCCAACACAGGAGGTGGGAGGAGTGGGCATGCTGTGACGGCGGGGGGCTGATGTGGCAGTGGGGAAGGGAAGGAGTGGGCCCGGGCCCAACATGGCCCAAGTGGGGGGAGGAGCGGGCCTGAGGTGGGGGAGAAGTTGGCTTGTTGCAGGGCCGGGGGGGAAGGGAGGAGAGCAGCAGGCCCGGCTTGATGTGACAGTAGTGGGGGGAGGGGAGGAGCAGGCCTCTTCCCCTCTTTAGGCCCAAACCCACTTCTCCCCCCACCTCTTCCCCTGTGTCAGCCCTGAGTCTGGTCCTCCCATTGTGTTGGCCTGGGCCCGCTGCTTCTCCATCCTCCCCAACACCACCATGGTGGGCTGGCTTTTTCCCACCCTCAGGTCTGGTTCTCCACCACACCACCCACGTTGGGCCCAGGCCCACTGCTCCCCTCCCCCTGCTGCTGCAGCCCTGGCCCCCTGGCTCTGTCAGTACCCCTCACCCCCCCAGCCCCTTGGGCCCTCCTAATGACCCGTGGATGGGGCAGGTGCAGGCTGCCTGCTGTAGGCTCTGGCAGGGGGTGGGGCCAGCACCCCACCACTGTATTCATTCCTGGCAGGACGGGCCTGTGCCTCCTAAATCTGTGTGCGAGGCTGGGTGTGGGCTGCGGGCTTCCCCTTCCTCCTACACTCCCGCTGGGGCTTCCGCAGCCCAGTGGCCGGGACCCGGCAGGGCAGAGCAGGGCTGGGAAGCCCTTCACCACTACAAGGTCTGTGCTGCCCTGGCAATGTGCCCCCTGCCTGCCCTGTAGTAGCGAGGGGCACAATCTTGTGCTGCTGCCCCTGCCTCACCAGGGTGACGTGGGGCCTGGAGTGGCAAAGAGCTTCCCTGCCAGGTCCCACCCACTGGGCTGTGGAGGCCCGGGGGGGAGCAGCACAGGGGGAGCCTGACCTCACAGCGGGCAGCCTGCACCTGCCCTGCCCCCACCCTGTGCACAGGTCTGGGATGCATGGTTCCTCCATGTTCTTCCTTCCCCGCCCCCCCCGGTGAGTGCATGCAGCAGTGGGGAGCCTGCCTCCCCCCTCCCCCAACTCTCTGGACAAGCCACCCCCAGCCCCAGTGCATTCTCCGCCAGGGCCCTGTAGCCACACATTCTGACCCCAGGCTCCAAGCCCCCCACACTGCCTGGCTGGGCAGCAGCCCCAAACCTGCCCAACTCAGTCCCTCTCTCTCTATGGGGGCCTCAATCCCCGCTCCCCCCTGCCAGACTTACTTGCAGGAGCTGCTCTCCAGGCTGTCTGGTGGCCAGCCCATGGCACTCCTTGCCTGACTGCCCTTCTTCTGCGCCCTCCACCCCTTGCAGGCTGGAACTCTGCCAGTCTACAGAGAGCTCTTTGCAAAAGTGCAAAATCTTCATGTTTTTCTGTTAAAATGATAAATCCACATTTTCTCTGTTTTTCTGTGGGAAATGGAAAACCAGATCCCTGATGATTACTCAGTAGTGATGTTAACTGGGGGTGTTAGGTTGCAATAATTATAACTGGTTTGTTATGTAATGCGTCTGTGTTGGCTTAGACTGGCTTGTACACTGTTGTTGCTAGAGGGACAAAAAGTTATAGATAGACATTATGATGGCTTCACAATGCTTCATAATTGTTATTTGAGTTTTTATTTGATAATTTTGTTTAATGTTTGTTTACATTGTCTTATAACAAAATGAATGAATAAAGCAGGAATTGTACATCCCTAGCTTTTTTCCTGGATAAGGTCCCAATTCAATAAAGCAGCTAAATACAAGCTTAATTTTATCACGTGAAATGTGCTTTGCAGATTTTGGCCTGCACAAGGTTACACAGTGCTATTTTTCTAACATCCTATGATCCTATGAACATGCATTGCATCTTTCTAACAATATTGGATGCTTGCACATACGTTGAAGGGATATATGTATCCATAGGCTGTGCAGAATTCATAATATTCAAGTTTTCATTTCTTGGCTTCATATCTCATTTTGCAGTAATTAACAAGAATGGACCTTATGTGCGGAAGGCAGATCTGTTTAGAAACTGTTAGACTCAGCTCAACTTGACTAACAACAGCCATGATTGATGCTGAATAAAGAAAGTAGTGCAGTGAATTAATTTCATTCTATGCCTCCCATAAAACTATAAATAACAAATTGTGTTGTAAAAAATGTAAAATACTTTTTGAAGAAGCGGAAAGCAGTTTTATTTCAGTGCTTTTTTTAAATCATACAACACATTTCTTACTGAGGACAAGGATGTCAACTGAGGGAATTGGGAGTAGAGCTAGACACTCTTCTGCAACTTAAAATAGATCATTCGGGATTGTGCCAAACAGGAACGGCGCAGAGCAGTGAACTGTAAAGAATAAAATACAAATGAGAGGTTAGCTGTGGTGCTGAGTTATATTAGATCCATGAAAGAGAGCAACACATACTCTGCATGTGGTACTGGTCTCTAAGGCTTTGTAGAAAAGAAAATGAATATCTACGGAAAAAAAAATCTCCTTTTGGCCCCCTGCCTGACTAAAGAATACAGATTTGACAGTTGACTTAAAGGAGACACTTCTGGGTGCGAGTCTTTTTACTTCCAACATAGCTATGTGCCAGAGGGGCAAGGGAAAGCATTTTAAATATTAAAGGAAAGGTAGTGAACATTTGTGCATCGTGGATCGTTATTGTTTTCAGTAGTTCTTCTGCTTCCCCACATTTAAAGCACTTATTTTAAATGACAGCATTTTCCAGGGCTGAAGATAATCTCCCAAGAGCCATTTTACAGCACTGGGGAGTGTGGAAGTGCTTTACTGGCTTTGACATTACTCTACATCCCCTACCCTGTTCATGTTGCATTTTTACTAACGTAAACAGTTTCCACCATGTGCTTCACCAAATATTAGCAACTCTTTTAGGGGTTCTTTTTTCTTCTTCCTTCTCCCCCCCCCCAGTGCAATCACAGGAATGGACATTTTGAACCAGGCTTTAAAGACTAACAAGAGATGTTCACATAGAAGGGAGTGGGGCTTATATTCTTTGGCAAAAATGCAAAAAATAAAACTACTGCATTGCACAGGTAGTAAAACTTGCTGTGAGAACGGTTGGGGCATTGGCTGGAACGTGGAGGAGGAGCAGTGCTGTTCCTGATATAATATGAAATGGGACTTCAGGCCTTCTTGTTATCAGCTGTGTTTTTGGAAAGTTTTAAAATGACTTAAAGGAGCCGTGAAGTGTTTTTACAATAATTATGATAATGGTTTTTCCAGATGATAATTAGTCTGCATCTCCAGGGCAAGTCATTGAAAACAAGTTGTTTTAGGGAAGGTATTTTTGTATTGGTGATTCTGAATATGTTCTTTAGAAACTGTTTTCTAGATATTAGTTTACTGGTTTTGCATATATTTAGTATTCTTTGATTTTAAAGCTCTCGATCTAGTAATATGTCTGTCCTTCATTCATTCATGTCAGTGTTTAAGCATTTGAAGGACAGAGACTGTTTAAGTTTTCTTAACTCACTCTATTTTTAAAATGTAGATATGGAAAAGCAGGTGCCTTGCTAATTGTCTTGCATGTATGTGGTCTGTTGGGTTAAACCAAATTGTCAAATAAATTAGTTTCATTCAGTTTGTTCATATGTCTAAAAGGGTTTTACTGATTTCCTTCTCTGTCAGCACAGTAGGGTATGTGGTCTTGTGTTTATAAGTGTGTACGCATTGTAAAGCCACACAGGGCCTTTGAATGGTGTGTATCAACAATTTAAACATTATTGCTAGCAATGGCCTGCATCTCTTCTGAGTCACATCAGCCAGTGAGCTTGTCAGGTTGTATAAGCTCAGCAGTCGTGGACCTGGTCAGTTATGGGATAGGAGACATCAAAGGAAAAACCAGTGTGCTTCATGCAGTTGCACTGACGTTTTTAGGATGTAGAAATCTGTCACTTCTGAAACGATACCACATCCTGGGTTTCGAGGCTGGCATGCTACTGAAGGAAATGTAAAGTTGCTGTTCTCTTTTAGTAGCTTTGGTCACTTCAGATTCATTCTCTGGAGAGAACAGGTGCTTCCTTTGGCATCTCAACCATGTTGTAATTTGCTTAATTTACATTTTGACCACTTTAAATTCCTTCTGCAAATTCAGATGGAAACAGTGTTGTTGTACAATGCAGGATTGCTTTTTACTGTCAAAATGAACTGTGACCTCAGAATGAAATTCTCCTCTTCTAAATGGCCTTGGCAGAATCAGGGCTTTCCTTTTTCCCCCCTTAAACATGAATTTTAACTAACACAATATAAAATTAAGGCAAAATTTTTGTGTCAAATGACCCCCACAGGCTGATCAGAGGTTCAAGTTGGCATATAAATTGGTTTAAGTCCAAATTTCAGCTGTTCCAGTCAATGTATTTTAACTAAAACAGGAAGTACAAAGACAGTCTTTCTTCATGATTCTGTATTATTATTAGAAAAACAATTTATTTTCATTGACAGAATTTAACTAAAAAAGGTTACAAACCTGGGCAGGGATGCTGTCTTGCATGTTCCAGGCCAAGGGAGCCTGGAAACTGAGGTATGTAGCTGAGAGGCACTGAATGGCTGCTTAGCTGAGCAGCTCTGTTATTATAGTTTTTGTTTTTAATCAAAAAGCAGCACTTTCATGAACTTCCATCCTTAATTATAGCTGTATTTTGTCATAACTGGTCCCTTTCAGGATTAGTTGTTAGTTTTTCCATATAAAAATTACCTTTCAACTTCCAGGGAGCAATGCTGTATAGTTTTTGAAAGAGGAGTATACATTGTGATTTTGTAATTTATGTTCTAATGTGCAGTGTAGTGTTTTTAGGCTTTGCTTTTTAAAAAATCTGAATCCATATTGTATTACATTCAGAGAAATGTTGTAATGAAATGATTTATGCCTTCCTTTAATTGCACAGAGCCAAGACTATTAAGAACACGGTGTCTGTGAATCTGGAGCTGACTGCGGAGGAGTGGAAGAAAAAATATGAGAAGGAAAAAGACAAAAACAAGGCCCTGAAAAATGTTATCCAGCATCTGGAAATGGAACTGAACAGGTGGAGAAATGGTAAGAAACAAGGAAGTAGAGTGAATATATATGTATTTTTAATTTTAGATGTTTTGTAACTTAATCACAGGACAAACATTCCTATGTATTTTAATGGCACAAATAAAACAATTTCAGCTATAATTTTGAATGGCAAAAGAAGGTTTTTGACTTGATAATACATTTTTCTTCATTTTATATCCCTAGATAAGACAAAATCAGATTGTTATTAGTGTACCTTATATTCCATAATATTTTGGTATGTAACCTCTGGAAGCCTAGGTTTGAGTCATGGTAACTGACAGTTAGTTGTAGTGCACTGGATCAGAGCACTGAAGGTTACACAGCTTGCCATAAAGAAGAGAGTTTTGTTCCAGTATACCAGTATTGGAAAAGGAAGCAATACATCCAGTTAAAAAGTGACAGTTGTTTAAGGATGTTAGCATGGCATCTGTACAGATTGTACTAGTCTCTAAATTGTGCTAAAGACTTACATAATTTCATGAGTGTAGACTTTGCTCTGCTTATCTGTGGAAATGCATGAAAACTCATGTTTGTGAGTTGGGGGACATAGATATGTGTGAAAGAGAACAATGCTGTTGTGTTCCTGGGTGTTCTGGCTTATTTTGATCAGTGTTCCCACTCTCTGAACCACTATGCTACAATGGAATAATAATTCCTTTTCAAAAAGCAGTTTTAGTTCACAGAATAGATTATTCTAATGGCCTTTTTTGTTTTAAGATCACTCAGTTCTCTTGTGCATGCTTGCTGCATGCAGGTGCCTTCATGACCCTTTTGTCAGCAGCAACAATAGCTTACTCTTATGCCTAGGCCAATTTTGGAGGTTGCTGTGCTTTGTAACCAGTATCCTGATGTGGGAAATAGCATTTTTGGCACAGTGTAGCAGGCAGGGTTATGTGAACCACTTAACTGAATTCACTCACTGAAAATGAAAACAATTTCCGGTAACTTTGCTATGGTGTAAGTGATCAATCATAACTACAATTATATGGTCACTTTCTCTGTTCCTACATAATGAACAAGGAAATTATGTTGTCATTGTTTGCCACTATCAGCGAGATACAGACAGACATTACACTTTTACTAGTATAAGTGATTGAAAACCGGTCTATACCCATAACACAACAGAAGTTTGGTACACATAGGTTGGTTTAAAAATAGTAAAACCCAGTCTAAGATTTGCCCTGCCCACCAAAGGGTGAATGTGTGGTCTGTTCACTACCAATCTAAACTACACTACTTGCAGAAAATCACGCAACTTAGATGAAGTCCATCTCAGGCTTTTTGAATGTCTGTACCTAACCTTTGTGTTCAACTGGAATATTACATTCATGCAATTGTGTGTCAGTTATATGATAAACTGGTATATGGTACAAAGTGTGAAATTTGTGGATAAAAAACTAATTATAAGACCATTTTTTCCTTTAAGACTCCTAGTGGAGTTTTTACTGCTCCTTATTACAAAGTAGTTAAAGGAGCATAGTAACAATTCTTAAAACTATTCTATTACCTTTTTTCCCAGTTAAATTGATATATAAATGTAGAAGAATTATATTGAAGTCAGTAGGTTCTCTGGCTTTACATTTGTGTAGCTGAAGGCAGAATTTGATTTCTAAAATTTCCATAAGAGCTGTATTTTTCGACTACATCAGAAACATCTAGAATTTAAAAAATGTGCACAAAAAACTTTGGAACTAAATCAGTTTATTGTAGCTAGTTGCACTGAAGGCAGTGTATATTACCTTTCATGAGTACTAAAATCACATGAGGTCTGGGAAAAGGAAAGCGGACAGAATACCCATAAAGTGATCTTTTTTGATTAACTTCTCAGTTTCTGTCATTTGAAAGATCACTCTCTTTCAGCCATGGGTTTCTGCTCTTTAGTGCCTCCAGAATTGCTGCATATTTTCTACGTGTGAGTTTAGCAGGAAAAAAAGTCCATTAGTACTGCCATTAGAAACTGTCGCCTGATCTGAAGATTCACCACCTGCCTGCCCTCCTGTGGCTTTTAGATGGAATTTCTGTGGGGAGCTGCAAATAACCCTGTTCAGAGTACCATAAAGAACAAAATTGCAGCTATGGCTGTATGGTTTAATTCATGAAATTGGGGAGACAGAGGAGGGTAGCGAAAGAAGGTAACTTGGTAGGTGGCTTTTGTGTTAGAAATGTTAATGAGTAGGTGCCAATTTAAAGGCTTTCATCTACTCACAAGTTTGACATTGTAATGGATGGTGCTTGTTTTTCATTAAAGAGAAAAAAGTTGAATCAAATATGTTAAAAAAAAGGAAAAAAAAAAAGGAAGTACTAAAGGGTTATAGTCAAGGGCCATTTGAAAAAAGAAGTGTGTGTCATTTGAGTCCAGTGCTAGCATCTAAATGTTAATTATATGCAACATTATGAGCAAACACAGAAGGTAAATAAATGCAAGCCAGTGATTTGGCATTGAGGGATGCGAGTCAAAAGATAGATGTCTTACTCACTTAATAACTCTGGTTTTAAATACACATACAATTTTCAGTGGGCTCATTAAGAGGCAACCCTCTTTGTCTTTAATGAAAGCAGAAAAAATAAAATCTTTATCATTTTCAAATGTTCCTCTTCCCTCCTCTTTAGAGCTTATCTTCCTTATTAGTTACCTAGCGATAGCTTCTGTGGCCTTCTCTGGAGACTCAGGCCACTTCAGTGCAGGGAATATTTCTCCATTAGTGCTTTGGAATTGCCATGGAGACGGTTTGCCTGATGTTGGTCTTCTATAGTGCTGGGAATTTATAATCCCCTTGTGTGCTTGTATGCTTGATTCTGTGTTTACTAAATGTCACTTTCTAAACGCCTTTTCCATCCTAGAAAGATGGGAGTGTTTTTAGAATAAGGCACATGGATACACTGCTGAGTAAACAATGTTTGTAACATACTATCTTATTTTTTTCACCTACCAATATGCCCCTCTTTCTGTTTCATTGGTCTTTCTCAGTTACGGTTTATTTGCATTTAAAATATATTATTGATTATTTGATCATTTGAATAAGATTGATTGGTGGAAGGCAGAAACAAAGATGTGATCCCAGTTCCCACTGAAATCACTGGATTAAGCACATGCATATCCTGTGTATTAGGATTGAAAGGATATTGTCATGAAACTTGAAACAAAAAATTTAGCCTTTTCTTCATACAGCAACCTGAATGGAAACATTTCTGATATTTTCAAAAAATTGAAACTTCTTTTTGAAAACATATTTCTTGTTGTAGCAAGACACTTTGCCTGAGAGGCAGCTTCCAGGTTATGCAGAGGCTGATTGCAGGCTTACCTGATGGGAGAGGGCCAGGCTGGAGCTAGATAAGCCCAATGCCTGAGTCCGTGAGCCTGGATAGAGGAGTTCTCTGCAGGAGGACTCCTGATCGGCCTAAGAAGGTCGGGGATATACAAAGACTCTGCAAACCCAGGAACCAGAGAATATTTCCTGGGGCAGAGAAGAAAGGGTTTATGCAGGCAAGGGGCCTTTGTTTTATGTTGATAGTTTTTTGAGTTGCAAGCCTTGAGCCCCACTGAAGAGAGGGATCAAAGCCTATAAAGAATTCCCCTAGCTCAGAGAAGCGGCTGAGTGGGGACAGAGAGCAAGGGGATCGTGCCAACTAGCCCAGAGAAGGGAACTGAGCAGGGCACAGAGGGTTCTCCAGCCCAAAGGATAGTCAGAAAAGGGAGCAGAGCCCACCAGTCCAGAGGAGGGCTGAGTGGGTCAAAAGGGTTCCCCAAACCAGAGAGCGACTTCCGGAGGGACGAGGGGCCTGAGGACCCAGAGATAGAGGGCAGAGAGGGGCCCAGAGGGTCTGAGAGTCCTTAAAGGGCTAAGGAAAGCAAACAGTGGACATGAATAATACCTGCAAGGCTTATGTTGTGGTGTAGGGGAGGAATGGAGCCACACAATTTGCCCTTTACTGCCAGGCTGAGAGGGCCTGTTTCACCAATTTTGAGACTAGTGGGGTCCATGAGGGACCTGCTGAGGAGCTGATTGGACTCAGGCTGTCTGTGTAAGGCCCATGGGCAGCCTCCCTTAACTTCAGTAACAATAAGGTGTGGCAGGTGAACAGTCGAGAGGACAGGAGGACTCTGAGCCAGGCAGGAGTCATACAGCCTCCCTTGCATCATGGCCTCCCTTGCGGCTTGAATCTGTTACACTTCTGTAGGATTCTCATACATAGTGCTCCAGTTTTGGAAACAAAGGGTGCGTCTACAAATTGCTGTATGTCGCCATAGCAATGCAGTACATCACTGTACGACATGCTATAGTGACATAGCGATCACGTGAGTCTACATTAGAACAGCAGCTACTTTGCCATAGTGGCATGCTCCCCTGTTTTAGTGGCCCATTATGGAGAAGTAGCAGCCAAAACAAACCATGCACCACATGCATGGCACAGTATGGGCAGTTACTGCGCAAAAGGAAGAACTAAAGTACAGTGCAGTAACAATGTCGCTGTAGGGTGATGTGTAGACATGCCCAAACATACTGTTCTAGTGCCCAATAGCTAGGCAGATTTGAATGTTCCTTGTTGTTCTGAATGAAATACAAAAGCTAAGCTAGTGACAGAAATGGTCAAAAATGTGTTAGATTTAGTAATATTTTGGCATTAATCATCTCATGGGTATCAATAATTTAGACAAAGACTATTTTTAAGATGTTTTATGCTGATAATTTTGAGTAGTGAATGTTTCTGTACACAGTTGGCAGGAGCAGTTGCTAGTTAACATTTATTTTCTGGAGCCAAATATTTTTGTGTTCATATAAATGTGGTTGTTCCCTAGGTGGAATTTTAGTTACACCCCAAGCAATATGTATGGCATTTAGCAGTGACAGGAGTATTCCCGTCAGGTTTTAATGAACTTAGATTCAGCTTTTAGTGTAAAATACTTCCCTTTCTTCTCTTATTTTAAAAAATATTTTGAAGGAAAAAGTATAAGAAGAACATCCTGTCTCCCAAGTACTGGGAGTATACAGTTACTTAATGTTGGGTACTCAGAGGTACAATTGAAAATTGTTGGTTTTTCTTTATATGTGTCTTTATATCTTCTGAATCAGGAGTGTCAAACTCACCTTGCGGGCTAGATGAGTGGCGTGAGGCCAGTCTGCAGGCCCTATCCAACCCACGGACCTCCTCCCGCCTCCATCTCCCCTAGCATACCTGATCTGGCAGCTGCTCCAGCCCGTCTGGGACCTGTGCTGTGTGTGGTGCAGATCCTGGAGTAGCTGGAGCAAGTGGTGCATGTGGCGCAGTTTGGCTGGAGTGGAAGCCACGTTATATGTGATGGTCACCCTAACAGCTCCAGAATGGTGTTGCATGTGATGCTCACTCCAGGTATTTTGGGACCTGTGCTGCCCATGGTGCCTGCAAGCAGTGCCTACAGTGGAGGTCCAAGATTGGCTGTAGTGGGCATTGTGTGCAGCGCATGTCCCAGAGTGGGTGCTGCCTGTGGCCTAGTTTGGCTGGGGTGGCTGCTGTCTGCAGCACTGCTGCTGCTCTGGCTGGACTGTGCTGCATGTGACGCCTCTTATGGCCATTCCAGGATCCACACCACACACAGCAGGGGTCCCAGCCTGGCTGGAGCAGCCTGTGGATCAGGTATGCTGGGGGAGTGGGAGGGGAAGGGGCCTGTGGACTGAGTGTGGCCCATGGAATGCCCTGGGCATATGCCGTGTCCTGTGTGGGTCTAATCAGACCCAGGTGCAGCACTGGGGACTGGATGGTGGGGCTTCGTGGGCTGGATCTAGCCCACTGGCCATGTGTTTGACACCCGTATTCTGAGTCCTATATATCTTGCGTATCTTCCTAATGATGGTGGGAGGGAGAGGACAATATTTGTCTGTCTGTTACATAGATAATGCTTTATGGACTCTAAACTGAGGGTCTATTTTTCATATTTACCTTGCTGTAAGCCCATGGAGCAATTCTAATATAAAATGGATATGAGAGAAACAAAAAACCAGCAGACCCTTGTAAGTGTAATTTGTGAGATGTTGCAGCTGTTCTGTGCTGCTCTGGTGGTATAAAGTAGCACTGAAACCACTTCATTTGGTTCAGATGAGGGGGAATCCATAGAGGATGTGTGTCTGCATGTGAGAGAGAGAGATTCCATTTTGTGGCATCAGCCACCCTCCCTATTTCTGTTGGCTTAGCAGTATGCTATTCTTATCACTGAATATAGGAGATCTAAAAGCCTGAACCTGGGTTCTAATAGTGATGACACTAACCATTTCTTCTGTGGGTTCAAAGGAGAAGCTGTGCCACAGGATGAACAGATCAGTGCTAAAGACCAGAAGAATCTGGAGCCATGCGATAACACCCCTATCATTGATAACATTGCACCTGTTGTTGCTGGCATTTCCACTGAGGAAAAGAGGAAATATGATGAGGAGATTGCCAGTCTCTACAGACAGCTGGATGATAAGGTCAGAAAATTGCTTCTTTGAGTCTGCTCTTTATATGTAAATCCTGAGTGCAGAGTAGAGGTATTTGTTATCAGTGCTTCAGCTGTGGTGTGACTAACTGCATGGCACAGTAATAGTCTTGGACTTTGAGTTTTCTGTTCCTGGTGAGGCATCTTGAAAGCACTGGGCTCATCTGACATTTAAAGTTTCATATTTAATATGCATTAGCAGTCACAAATATTAGCTGATCAGTTTTTATGTTGGGAGAAGTTTTGAATGAGAACCATGTAAATGGAATTATTTAAAACTGCTTTAGGTAGTAAGTAGAGTGCTTCTAGTACAGGGTTTATATGCTGGTCACAGATTCTGTGACTTCTGTATTTTTGTCTTTAGTGCCATCACTTTTTCTGTGTGGATGAGGAGCCTTTCAGGATTCAAAGTAACACCTCCTCTTACAGATTGGTCTGGTTCCCCTGACTGCAGCCATTTAACAGCTTGCACCTTCAGCTCATTTTAAGGTTCAATGCAATTCTCATTGGCCGCATCTACATGAGGTGCTTTCTGCGCAGTCATTTAGTACTTGTGTATAGGGATGCACCAATACAGATTTTTTGGGCCGATACTGATGGCTGATTATTAATGAGCCATATTGGCCAATACCGATCCAATTGCCAATATGCAACCTGGAAGCTTGAAGAACAGTGTCAGGCTGGTAAGTTGGGGGTGGGGGGCAGACTGAGGCCCCCTCAGTGAGAGAGGGAGTGAGGTAGGGACAGGTGCTGCATAGGTAGGATGAAGGATTTATCGGTGCATCTCTATGTGTATAAGTAAGTACTAAATGACAGCGCAGTAACCTGAGTTACTGTGCAGTAGCACTGATGAATGCCTTTTTTTGTACTTAGTGTTGTGTCATGGTTTTTGCCATGTGACACTACTGTGCAGTTGTATCGGGCTACTGTGCAGTCAGTATCTTGTGTAGATGTGGCCACTGTAATGGAAAGCTTGCCATTAATTTTAGGGGCCTGCTCTAGTCCTTTTAAATTTCTCACCTTTTCACCGAGTCATAAATCAATCATCTTCCTTGCCATCTTAATGCAGTAGGGAAGGTTGCTACATGACAGGGTAAGAAACTGAGATGTGATGAATGTTACATTAAAGTTAATAAATCCAAGATTATCGTTCAAGTTTTCTGGAGCCTTTGTCTTAACTGTGTCGCTCTTCCAGAATGCATGCATCTTGGAGGACAGGAGCGTTTTTTATTGCAATTGCCATCACCACCATTATTGTCATTGGTACTTTATCTAGAGATGATAATAAAGTTCACTGAGCACTTTTCAGAATAAACAAATGTATTGGGCTTGGACAACAATAGAAAATGCAGAAGGTGTTCAGAAAGATTTGGTGACTATAGTCAGTTTTGTTTGTGATGCCAAAAGATAAGAGGGCATTTTGGGTGTTTTGATAATTGCTTAAAAATGTTCCTAACATAAAGATGTACTTTACTGGGGGGGCTTCTGAGATGCAAGGGAAATCGTGTAAAAAATTTGCATTGACTTGCTGTCTGCTGATGGCTAAAAGGTCTTGGGCTCAGAAGAGTATGGATGGTTCTATTGGTTTTGTAGCGAGTGAGAATATTAAAGCTTAGACCTATGCCTTCCATTATGCTCTTGGACATGGTATGCCCAGGTATACAACAGTGTTTTCATCTCAATCTTTTGGTATATTCACAAAACATCCATTGAACACTTCGATAAATTGCAGCTTTGGATAACTGCATATTGCAGTGTTTATATCCTGATAACAAAAGGGTTCAACTATCTTTTCATCTCTTCCCCACATAAGGCTGCATAGAACTAATTATATTAATTATTTAAAGAGCTAATTATAGATAGTCTTGGTCAGTTGTACAGTCTGAGACTTATTGCAGGAAGTATGAGAGAATACAATTCAATCAGGTATTCCAATTGTGTGGAATTAGAAGGTCAGCCATTTTCCTATTATATAAAATTTACTTTCATAGTTATAACTCCTGAGAATCTAGACTTTGCATGTACAGTAAATATGAAAACCTATTTTAATGTTGGTGATGAGTTCTGCGTACTGCTTTCTAGCCAACCTAGCCATCAGAATAGAGATACACCAATATATTGGCAACTGGCTTTTTTGCCCAATGTAGTTGATAATGTTACCAATAAATGCTGCATGCAGGAATGGAGCCCAGCAGGTTGGAGAGCAGCATCTGGCCAGTAAGTCTGTGGAGGGGAAGGGGCATGTGGTTGGGGGAGCAGATTGAGGCCCCCACAGTGGAGGACAGGGTGGGGCAGGGGCAGACACTGCCCAGCCAGGGCAGGATGTGGGATGGAGCCACAATTGGCTCATCTGGGAGGTGGGGGAGGGGCACAAGTAGGGGTTAGCTCCTTGCCACACTGCGCACCCCCAGAGGAGGTGCATGGCCCCTGGATTTGTGTGCTGGGTGAGGGTGGACTGCCTGCTGTGGGCTTGGGGCCAGGGGCTGTGCAGGCCTTTTTCCAGCAGGGGGCTGGGTTGGGGTTGCACTTAGGGTGGGTGGGGTTGGGTGGATGGTGGCAGCAGTGGGGAGGGCTATAGGCACCCCAAAATTATCCATAGCCACCCCTCCTGCTGCTGCCACTGCCCAACCCAAGCACAACCCTGGCCCAGCCCCACTGCCTGGAAGAGGCCAGTGCAGCACCTGGCCCCGAGCCTGCAGTGGGCAGCCTGCCCTCACCCCATGCACAAATCCAGGGGGCACATGCCCCCATGCCTCCCCTGGAGGTGTGCACAGTGGTGGGGAGCCGCCCCCCCCATGCCCCCTGGACAAGCTGCCCATGGCTCCATCCTCTGCCCCAGCTGGGCTGCCCCTGTCCCTGTCCATGCCCAACTCCCTCCCTCAACATGAAAGCCTTGATCTGCACCCCCCCACGCCCCTTCTCCCCTACGGACTTCTTGGCTGGATGCTGCTTTCCACACCGCTGTGCTGCATATTGGCTGATGGATTGGTATCGGCTGATATGGCTGGTTAATAATCGGCCATTGGTATCAGTCAAGAAAATCTTTATCGGTGCACTCCAACATCAGAAGTCAATCCGTTGTTTAGGATGCTTATCAGTAACACCCAGAGAATTCCAGTTGGCTTTAATGAGACATAAAAACAGCCACTTTGACCTTGGGAGTTGTTTTAGAAGTAGACATATCCTTTCTCCACAAGAATGGAGGAGACTGACTTCGTCAGTTGCCAGGATTGGCATTAATGTTGAATCCATGTGCCCAAAGAATACATACAGTGGAATTAGACATCTCTCTTTCTGCTTCTGCATTCAGCAACAGCTTCTAACCCCGAGGGTGTTGTCTTAACTAAGAACCTGGAATGCCAATAAAATTGGTTGCCTGGAGATGCAGTAGCCAGACATTGTTTCCTTCAAGGTCTTTGACAGAGAAGGAAAGATGAAAATTTAACAGACAAAATGCCTACATTCCCTGTTTTCATATGACATATTTTTTGTTTGTGTTACTCACAGCTAGTCGTAGTTTTTTTTTAAATTTAATAAGTCTGTCTTCACTTAGAATAGAGCCTACATTTATATTTTATATTTCTATAAAATGTGACATCCAATATGTTTACAGCTAATGAAACATTAGAAAATAAAGTTGTTATAATAGGACTGTTGACAGATCTTTCCCTATAAAATACTTCATATTTAGGGATCTTTTCTGATCTCTTTCAATGTGTGAAGAGAGGAGTTGGATATAGATATATATTCAGAAAAACTTTCAAATGGAATCATCAGCTTTAGCACTGAAGGTATTGTGTTCTCCAGTTATTATAAACTGACAAAAGTTGCAGGTGCAGTTACTTACCATTTCAGTATCATAGTCATGATCTGAGGAAAGCCTGGTTAACTGCATGCTATGATTTTTATTAAAAGACTACTAAATACTTTTGTATTGATATTACCACATACCTCTGTCTTCCAATTCTTCCCCCCTCTTTCCTACTATTTAAACTCTGACTTGCTTTATTTTCTCTGTTGTGGTATTACCATTATATGAATTCTGAAAAAGAAAGACTAAAGGTTTCTAAGCAAAACTACGTATAGAAATATTTTTAATTCCGTTGCAGGATGATGAAATCAACCAGCAGAGCCAGTTGGCTGAGAAACTAAAACAGCAGATGTTGGATCAAGAGGAGGTAAAAAAAAAAAATTATAGTATTAGTTGTACAGCTGCGTGTGTCATATTTACTGGCTAAAATTCATTTGGATGATAATTGCCTGCGTGACGCATGGAATGGTTTAAACTTTAAGTTTGTCTGCTAGAGTTGAAGCCCAGGTAGCTCCATACAGGTATGCCATATTGCTGTCTATTAGGTAGAAGACATCAGTGTAGGAGGTTTACCAGCATTTTTCACTGTTTAAAAACGTTTTTCAAAATGTTCATAACTTCCAAGGTGCCACACCCAGGCAGACATTAGCCAATTGCCTGGTTTCCTTAGGACTATGGACCTTTATAAAATTATAAACACTGGTGAACCTGTATTCAGGCATTACTAAATGATGCACAATTATTTAGTGCAGTGATTCTCAACCAGGGGTACTGCAGCACCCTGGGGTGCCTTGAGATTCTTTTAAGGGTGTCCCATGGTGCTGCTCAATGTTAGCACTATTAGGTGAGCTAACATGATTCACAGGATAAACCCGGTGATTTCAAATAGGAATCCACAGTGTTAAAAACATTCTGCCCCATTGTTTTCTTTCTGAGTTCTTTGCAACAGAAGAACTACTCTATTACTTTTCCATAACCAAAAAATGAGTGAAAACTATGAGTTAGCATTTTTCAGGGCGTGTCTCCAGGGCTGCAGATCTAAAAAGGTTGAGATCCATTGGCCTAGGGAGAAGTGTGTGATTGAAAATTGGATATTCTTGCATTTTCGTTCTGGAGTTACCTCTGATTTTGCTCTGAGGTTTTGGAAAGATCAGTTAATCTCTCTTTATATCAGTGTTTCTTTTGTAAAGGAATCCTTGCCATATGTGATTGAGAGTGAGGCTCCTTACTTCAGTCACAGATATTAAATATATAAATTAATACTGATTTACTAGGTGCTTTGAAGATGTTCAATGCTTCAATAATAAATACTGAATTATTTTTACTGAGTTCCCCAAATGTACCTCTCCTACTTAGAGACTCTGAATAAGCTGGAAGAGAAATTAAAATGTCTTGTAATCAATTAGTCTTGCCATTTTTGCTGTACTTGCTTTTGCAGTTTAACCAACTCTGCAGGTTTCTCATGGATCAAATTCTTTTACTGCATTGTAACCACAGACTAAATGTAATACTACTGTAGTCTAAGCAGTGCATACTGTCGATTTACACCAGTACAACAAAACAGATATTGCCTCTGTGTTATCTTTTTCCTTATTTTTGAGAGTACCTTCTAGTTATGTCTGTATGCAGTTTCTAGCTTTCTTGCTTCACGTATAGAAAACATACCTTGTTTAACTCTGCCTGTACAAGTATTTTGTGAATGGCTCTTCTTTGGTTTAATCTGTTATTCAGAGTAGTTGATATATCACAGTTTTAGACAGGGTCACATACAATTTGATGGGTGAGCGAGGTTGGTCAGATCATCATCGGTGATCGGCTCCATGTGTTCTCCAGTTTGTTTACACTATTCTCATCCCTTTTTAAGGCTTGATTTATTAATCACAGTGAGCTTTTTCTCTACAAATTACTCTTAGCATCTTCACTCATCATAAGTTAGTTCAGATGGTGCTGATTACCTTCACTGAAATAGCTCTATTGTGAGCAATTACTAGTGGCCATTTCATAGCAGAATGACCATATTGAATTTTACCTTTCCATCTGTAGGGAACAAGCAGATGTTTGTCTTCAAATTCTTTACAAAACTTTCTGTAAATTGGGGAATTTTTTCATGTGGGGGAGGGGGAAAGAACAGGAACGAAGGAGGAAGGATCAGAAAAGGCACACGGTTCTGTAACTGGAATTTGGTTTTCACTTTGTCTTGAGTGCTAATCCCTACATTTTTGCTAGACCATACATCTCCAAAAATAAACTTCTTTCCTCTTCCTTTGGTGTAATAGCTGCTAATACAGTTGTAACTATATTCAGAAAATTATCCTCTCCTGGTTGCTAAATAAGGACATCCAAGCATTTTCCCTAGGTACAGAACTGGCTTGTAGTAGAGGCACATATTTTCCGTTTTCAAAACCAGTTTTTGCTCTTTGCAGTGTTTTTTTACCTTTTATTCAGTGGTATTTATTCACTGGTATTTTATGACTCCAAATGAGATGTTCATTAGAAAAAATTGATATTGTGTCTTTTAACTAGAACAGAAAAGGAGTGCAATGATGTTCCAACCATTAGCATCATTTTCTGTTACCCTCCAACCCCCTCACCCACACCCCATAAGACTGATAAGTCATCCTTCCTATTGGGAACTTGAATTTTATTGTCTGAAGCTTAAAAGTTAATACGTCACTTCACAATCATCTTCTCCCACTGTTTCAAAACAGGATCTAGTGCTCTTTGGGTCTAATATCTGCAAATTTTAATTTGCATTCCAAACCTGGCTTCTTTCTACTCATTCCCTATTTCTACAGTTTGTACGTTCCTTACTTCTGCTCTCTTTTCTAATCTTTATTTCTTGAGCTATTTGGAACCATCTACTTCTAGAACTTGCATTACTTGGGAGTTTCCTGTCCTATCATTAGTCCTTGTCTCCCTGTGATTCTTCATTTGCTCGAATTTTGTGGGATATGAGCCTATTTTCAGTGGCCTCTGACAATTTTTGGATTAATCTCAGCCTTGCTGTCTTTATTACTGAAATTCCTGAAGCTAGTGTTGTATCACTTACAAGCTGTACTGAGTTATCTGATAGGGATGGCCATCTGGAGTCCAATGCACTAATCTTGTAATTTCCTCTTCGAAAGAATCAACCCAAAATGTTTAAGGTTTTGTCTTAGTGCATGTAAACTTCACCTGCTTTTTGCTACAGAAATGAGCCAGCTGCTGTCTGCTCCTGCTTGTGATTAGCTCATTGAAATATGTGCTGCAGGGTGGCTGTCTAACTGCTGTTCCCCATAATTAGCCAGGGCACTTATTTCTGGCTGATTAAACTAGCAGATTCATTGCTAATATAAGCCATGTTACAGATAGGATACCTGCTGTTATAATACCCTTTGTACTCCTTTGCCACTGTTTAACTATTTCTTTCTTGCCTACATTTGTAGTGCTACATAGTGGTTTCATAGTGGTTCTGAATCTTGTTAGGAAAACTGGTTCTTCTTTATTAGCACATGGGGGATAGGACTCTGTGTACTAAGCTAAGCCTAAAGGCTTCATAAATTGCTCTGGTCTGCTTTATTTTTTGAATAAGGAGGTGTTAGTGATTTAACTTTTCACATTGCTCCAAGCTTCCTGAGATTGCACTAACTCCTCATTTTTGTATGACTGTATTCACCTCAGATAAATTATGATTTGGACACTGGATTTTGTAAGAAATATGTGATTTCTAATAGACCTTCACCTTCTCTTAAGTTCTTTTTCAGTGTCCAGGGATGTCTGTCTGTGGTTTGGATTTGATGTCAGCCTGAACTTTCTCCGGGCTTGAGAATGAGTGGGTAGGTGACAGAGGGAAGCCCAGTCAGCACTAGCTACATACTACATCATGGGAAAGAAGAGCTGGAAGGGACCTCATGAGGTCATCTAGTCCAGTCTTCTACTCAAGGGTGGGATCATCCCTGACTAAACCATCCCAGCCAAGTGTCTGTCCAACCTGCTCTTGAAACTTACTAGGGATGGAGAGTCTACGACTTCTCTAGGGAACCTGCTCTGCGGAGTGCTGGACCACCCTCATAGTCAGGGTGACCTTTTTTTCTTTTCACTCCAAAGAGTGGCAGTGGAAGGAAGGGCCAGTCACACCTATCAGAGTCTCCGATTCTTGTTGCTTTGATCCTCTGTTCCGGTGGTGCTCCTGCGATCAGGTTACCCCTTAAACAAGAATCTATTTCTTGTCCCTAGGCTTTATACAGTGCTGCTTTTTGCCTTATGTTTTAAAAAATGCACGTTCTGATATAAGTGTGTCACTTTCTAAAAGTGTAACATTAGAGACAAGTGTTGGGAGATGCATTTCAGTTTTTGTTTCTGTTTTATTTTGACACAGTTCTCTTATGGATAATGTAACTTGAAGGTCTTCCTGTGAAAAGTGTATGAAATCTGACTTCTGAAGAATTCTTAATTTTCCTTTATTTTCTTGAGATGGGGTGTAGGAGTAAAAGGAAGTCTATAAAATGGACCATGTTGTAAACCTGACCGTATCTCTTAATGGAGAATAAAGTGAATTAAATGCATTTTTGTAGGGAATTTGGAAACTGTCATAAGTCTGTCAAATCTGTACTCATATAGTTAATCAAGTACTTCTTGTTATTTAAAATTTATTTCTGTAAAAAGGAGCAATATTTTAATAAGATACCTGCCTAAGTTTTCATCTTTCAAATCTCAGATTAAAAGGATCATCACACGTTTGCGTATTGAAATATTCCCCGTAACAAAATGCCACAAGATGTCCCAAGCTATTTTAGACAGCTTTTTGACACCGTTCATTTCAGAGTTTTGACTCTGACATTTCAGTTCTTTGCCCAAGTTGGAGAATTAGATTGAGGGCAGAAAAAAGGCATTTGGAGCTATAACATTTCTCCAACTAAGCTTCTCTGCTTCAATCTTGGACATAATAGGATTTGATTAAGCTTTCTTTTCTATAAGGTTGGGAGCTTTTTTGTTCGTTTGCTTCAGAGCTACATGTACATTGATATTGATATTATTTCTGGTAGAATGGCAAGATTTATTCTCTCTCCTGCAATCACCTGCTGCTCTTTGCATTGTTGAAAACCTTTCAAACTAGTTCTTGGAGCACACCCGTGATATCTGCCATCTGTTTTCAGCTTTTGGCATCCACTAGGAGAGATTACGAGAAGATCCAAGAGGAACTCACTCGTCTTCAGATTGAGAATGAGGCAGCAAAAGATGAGGTGAAAGAGGTCCTTCAGGCCCTGGAGGAACTAGCTGTCAATTATGATCAGAAATCACAGGAAGTAGAGGACAAGACCCGAGCCAATGAGCAGCTAGCTGATGAACTGACACAAAAAACAGTAGGCATATATATTCCTGATTATTCCTCTTTTTTTCATGCAGTTTTTTGTTTGATCAAAAAATAATTCCAGTGGGTATATGTAAAGGTTTTGGAGGTGTCCCAGATACTTGCTAGCAGCACCAATCTGTAAACCTTTTTTTGAAGGCTGTGGTGAAGTGTTTTCCTAGTTTTTATTAAAAAATTGACTAGAGAAATGAAGGTCTGTCTTAATTACAGTTCCCATACTCTGTCACAATTACAACCAGTAATAGCTTTTGTTATGGTGACCACACTCCTTGCATAGAACATGTAAAAAAGGAACGGTAAGTTGTAGGATCAAAGCCTGAGTATAATGTTATTTTAAATTACTGAACTCCTCACTCAGTAAGTGTGTGGAGTTTTTCGGAGGGAGAAAATCTTATGCTGCTTGCCACTTGCTCTCTTTGCTTATCCACTGTGTTCGTGTGCTCTGGATTGCAGAGCTACTGTTACTACAGGCTGGTGAAAACCTTTCTTCTCTCCTCCCTCACAGAGTTTGGAATAATCAGAATTTTGACATTTACCATCTGAATATAACACAGATCTTTCTTTCCCCGAGTTCTCTGCGGGACTGGAGATAACATTGGCATTGGGGAATGATTCAAGAGTGCAAATATTATCACAACCTCACTGTAATCATTCACCTCTTAATTTCTTTCTCTGCAATGCATAGTTAGACTCCTTGGATGTAATCAGAATGAATCAGGTCTAGCTTAGCCAGTTTACAACAACTCCAAGTTTAGATTTGTTTTTAGCTGGATAGATGCTGGAGCAGCTGTAACTCGAGTCAGCTTGGGTCATAGTCTCACTCCAATTTTTCTTCATTTATAATCAATAGTATCATATTGATTTTGTGGTACTAACATGTTCAATGTTGGATTAATATTACATTTAATAGATTTACTATTAGAGCATTCATTGTTTGTTTTCCTATACTATTTACTGTAAGGTGTATTAACAGTCTGCTGAGTACATAGGGGATACGGAGGGGCAGTTAGATAGAAGGTACTGCTGTATAAATGCAGTGAAAAAATGCATTGAGGGAAGTGTCATCTTAAATGTAAAGAGAAACATTTTATAAAAGGAAGTCTGTATTTGCTAGTCAGTATCACTGTGAGTTGTTTGGTAATAGATAAAAGGACAGGTCCTAAAGATCCTTAAAAAAATTAAATACTAAAGTTAATTTTCCCATAGTGTTGTTTGGATGCATGACAGGCCACACTATATAAATCGCATCCATGTAGTTTTCTCTGGACTATGTACTGAGGACCTGAAGGGAGGTGGGGTGGAATGAGACAGTTGAAATAAAGAAATACATTTGGCTCTTACCAAGTCCTTTCTGCCTAAGTAACAGTCCTGAAGAAAAGAATCCTATCTGAAAGGGAGATGAGTAGGCTTATTAGCTCTTGATATATCCTTATTTGTGAATCCTGTTGGCAAAAGGATGTTATTGTTCTCATGTCTGCCTTCATGGTACTTAGCGCAAGGATGAGATTTTTCTCTATCCAATTCAGTACGGCAAAAATATTGTAAGAAAACATTATGGAAAGAAGAACTCTGATAATTATATATATGTTATACATAATGCTGCCTGTCATGCATATAAATAGATGCACACCTGTCACCCTGATTAATATTCTTGGATATGTATAACACTAACGAGGCTCATTTTAATTAGATTAATGTACTTAAAAAACTTAAAGCGACCTTGTTAGCAAAGAAGTAAGATCTGTCTTTTAAAAAAGGATTATATAAAGGAATTCTATGCTTCAAGACGAAAGGTAAGAATATGTTTAATCATATGAAATGTGGCTGTCGCACTCTACATGAGTTTTGGTAAGGTTAAAAGAAATTATCTTGTAATCTGAAAGTCATAATTGGACAGCCTGCACCCAAGGAATGACACTCGAACATTGCTGAAGCAGGGGAAAATGACATGACAGTTATGTTACTGCTTACGGGGAGACATGAATGTAACAGTCAAAACCTGTTTTGGCTGTTGAAGTAAGAAAAGTGGCATGGGTAGGTGCCTTCTACTTTGAGAATCAGTTATCAGTTTTTGGAAATGGTATCTGTTGTTTGGTTTGATAGGAATTGGAGGACAGGAGGGTAACTTTGTCCCTCGATCTTTTCCAGACGGCTTTGACCGCCACCCAGAAAGAGCTGGGTCAGTTGCAGGAACTGAGCAATCATCAGAAAAAAAGAGCTACGGAAATATTGAACTTGCTGCTTAAAGATCTGGGAGAGATTGGGGGAATCATTGGTACCAATGATGTGAAAACGGTAAGCCATCTTTTTTGTAGTACTTTTGGTTTGTAAAAATGTAAAGGTTGTTGTAGCGCATCAAACTCTAAGCCTTTTACCTCTGAAATGAAAATGTTATGCCTATTTGGAACACCAAATGTAAAATGTTTTATTTTTTCTTAGTATACATTTGTCTAAACCATAAAACGACATGCAGCTTGGCAAAATCTATAATGAGGAACATTTATATTCATGAAATATTTGTTTTAACAACTCTCCAGCAGATCAGGACAGAGGCAGGTGAAGGAAAAATGCTTATCTGTACAACGGCTTTTCACAGAAACAATGAAGACCAAATTGATCACTAGCTTATAGGTAATAAGTGGCACAGGCTTAAGGCTGTCACCTTCCAGTGCTGTTGAATTGTGCCGGTCACCACATAAATGTCTGCAAGACAGTTTCATGAGCCAATAGTCAGGGATAGAGACAGATCTGCAAATGATTCCCTCTCCTTTGGTGTACAAAAGTGAGAATTAACAATTGCCACTGCCTTGGAGAAACCTGGATATAATGTTTCTGGTGATACCTGAAAACTTCAACTAATCAGTGCTTTGGTATTTGCCTGCTGGCTTGCTCTGCTGAATGCAGATAGGGGCCCAGCTTTCCACCTATGCTTCCTTTACCTGCAGCTGAAGTAAATTCCAACTAGTGGGAAATGTATTTTAATGCTGTTGGCTAAACTGTGTATCAATTAAGTAAACTGTTCATTTTAGTTGATTGCATGGCCTTGCAGCTTCCCCAACAGCACTGATTGCAAAAGTTTTCTGTTTGCCTGTTTGAAATTAAATGTTGGTAGAACATCGTGGTGAGTTTGCTTAAGACTCACTATTTCCAGGGAGTTTTGAATATTGTATTTACCCTGTAACATGTCCTTGCCAGTGAATTTTCTCCTTTTTGGCTTCACTTTTGAATATTGGATATGTTGTCTTACTTTTCGAAACTCTTTCCATGCCTCAAAAACTAAAAAGCACATCCAGCTGAATACCCTGTCTATGATTTGCTCCTGGGACTGGTTCTGACTTGTTGAGCACCATTATGTCCTGCTAAACTCTGTGGAATTCGCGAGCACCCTGGTCCGTTCCATTTGGCAGTATGTTTCTTAGGACACATAACGTCTCTGTATTTCCATGCCCATGAACAGTTTGATGTTCTAAACTGTGAAAGGGAATGAAAGTCCATGCAGGATAAGGGATGCTTTGGTTAACACACAGTGAGAAAACAGGGTTTCTGGAATTCTGCTGTGTATTAGATTCCCCAGGTTCTGAATGTACGTTGGCAATTGCTGTTAACTTCTGTGATAATCCCAGCAACCCTCGGGTGCTTTCAAATATGTGCCAGTGTTTTAAAAGGACAATATTTTAAATCAACAAACTGCATTCCACTTGGTGGCTGATGCAAGCCACCAATAAGCCTCATATTCAGAGGGTTTATACAAGGCCAGAGGGAACTCTGCCCAAGTTAGTGTGATTTTATTTGGATGCTTTTTAATGTGGTATTAGCATAAGAGTGAATCTTTCATTTAGATGTTACAGCAACCCCTGGTGGCCACACTATAGAGGAAGTTTTCAGAGAGAAGTATTTGGAAATAAAAGCCTATCGTTTTGTTCAGGGTTTTATATCAAGTAAGATACTAAGGCTTTACACAACAGCTTTCAGGTCAAATAAGGCACAACTGAAGGGACCTTTAAAATGATACAGACTATGAAGTTCAGCCAGGAGGTAATTAGTAGCTTCTCCAGAATGTGTCTTAATTTCAGAATGAGTTGGATTTTGGAGGCAGGTGACCTCTTTATGCTCTTGTGAGAAGGTATTGGAAGGGCTTAGCCTCTCAGTGGCCATGCTGAGAGGAATGTGAAGCCCTTTGAGATGCTGTGACCCACATATTTGCCCTTGCATAGTCTGTATTGCTTGCCAGTGGGTAGCTGAAGGGGAATCAGAAAGAGAATCGAGGGAGATATAGAAAAGAATACAGCACAGTCTTGGAACAGATAGGGAAGAAAAGTGCCTACCTAGAAGTATACATACTTGAAGAAAAGGGGTTTATATACTTCTTTTCAGGTGAGAATTGTAGGCCAAAGCTGTCACTTGCCAGTGGCCTCAGATGGAGAATGGTTCATAAAGGTGGGTTTCCCCCCCCATGAATGCTATGGATAAGCTTGCCTTTGGCTTCATTAAAGAAGGGAAGGTTCACTGTTGTTCTAATATCATAATATCATAGGAAAGCGCCTCTAAAACAGGTCATTGCAATTAAATCTGGTGCTCTTAATCATTCTCAGCTTCAGTGTTGAGCAGGGATCCTGGTTTTCTCTGTTTAAAGTCCCAAATTCCCTTATTAAAACCCCCCAAAATCCACATTTTCCTACAATTAAAATGAAATGCTACTATATTTACAGGGATAAGTTGAACACGGTATTTTATTGATATATTTACAATTTTAATAATTTTGGAAGCCTACCAGCGCCTCAGTCATTATAATAAAAGAAATCCTAAATACCTATATATTTTGGCATTTGATTTTGGTTTTTTAATCATGAAAAATCAGAGCTTCCCATGCTTTCTTCATTCACCAGGACACAGGTCCAGCTGTGCCTGTCCCTTCTGCTGTTTTGTGGCACTGAGCAGCCCTGATATGCTGATGCTTCACACTCCCAAAGCACAGCTTCCCCAGACCTGCTGGTGCTCCTCACTCCTGACCCACAGTCCCCTGGCCCTTCTGGTGCCCCTCACTCCCAACCCTCAGCCCGCAGCCCTGCCGGAGGGGGCCCTCAGCTGCCCCCAGCCCCTCTTGGCCTCACGTGAACTCAAAGGACTCCAACAGGGGACAGAGGTGGGGATCCTTTGGGGGTGGTGGGGAGCTGCATGGCCAGGCAACTGGGGACCACTGCCCATGTGCTTAGTGGCAGAGGTGGCCACATGAAGCCAGGAGATGCCCACATAAGGGAGGGCCATGGCCAGGCTGCATAGCACAGCACAGGAGCTCCAGCCCAGGGCCATAGGCATCCTCTCCTCCTCCCTCCAGCCTGCGCTGGGGCTAGACTTGCTCTGCCACCGCCTGCACAAGCAGGAGCCACCGCAGCTCTGACGGGCCAAACAGACTGCTTGGAGCTCCTCCTCCTCGTTTAGGTGCCCACAGCATGTCCCGGGCCAGGGCTTCACGCTGCTATGCTGATCCTTCCCACCATGCCCCAGCCCCAGCTGCAGCTGGTGGTGTAGGGCAGTGTGTGTTGTCCCGGCCACTGCCTGTGCCACGAAGCTCCCTGCTGCCCCTGAAGGACCCCCACCCTCCTGCCCTCTTCCTCTGCTGGGGAGCTGGGCTTGCTGGTGGCACTGAGCACTGCCTCAGCCCCCCCCCCCCCGCCCACCTGGACTCCTTTCCTCAGGGCCAGCACGCACCCCTATTCCCCCCCATGCACACGTGCACACACACACACACACCCCGAACAGCCCCTAATCCCTAGCCCAACCCTCTTTAAAGGAGACCTTCCACATTTTTCTGCAGCAAACGAAAACCTGGATCCCTGATGTTGAGCCTGCAAATAAATGGGTTGTAACCAGAGTATGGGGCTTAATTGTTGGGTACTCCTTTTTGTCAGTCAAGAGTCTGAGAACTTGAGCGATTCAGCATTTCAGGTTGTGGATATGAAAAACTCCAAACTGTTAAATCTATCATTTGAGTTCTGGTATGTGTCATAGTTTCATAGTTTCTAGGGTTGGAAGGGACCTGAGCAGATCATCTAGTCCGACCCCCTGCCATGGCAGGAAAGAATACTGGGGTCAAACGACCCCAGCAAGATGTTCATCTAACCTCCTCTTAAACACCCCCAGGGTAGGAGCCTGCACCACTGCTCTTGGAAGTTGGTTCCAGACCCTAGCCGCCCTGACCGTGAAGTAGCGCCTCCTGATATCTAACCTAAACTTACCCTCTGCCAGCTTGTGATTGTTATTCCTGGTCACTCCTGGCGGTGCTCAGGGGAACAGTGACTCCCCCAATGCCTGCTGATCCCCCCTGACTAGTTTATAACAGGCCACAAGATCCCCCCTCAGCCTTCTCTTTTGGAGGCTGAACAGGTTCAGGTCCCGTAGCCTCTTCTCATAGGGCCTGCCCTGTTGTCCCCTGATCATACGAGTGGCCCTCCTCTGGACCCTCTCCATGCTGTCCACATCCCTCTTGAAGTGCGGCGCCCAGAACTGGACGCAGTACTCCAACTGCGGCCTGACCAGTGCCGCATAGAGGGGGAGGATCACCTCCTTGGACCTGCTCGAGATGCATCTGTGGATGCATGACAAGGTGCGGTTAGCCTTCCTTACTGCCTCCCCACACTGCCGGCCCATGTTCATCTTGGAGTCAGTGATGATCCTAAGATCCTTTTCCACCTCCATGCTGACAAGAGGGGAGTTCCCTAACTTGTAGGTATGGTGCCGGTTGTTCCTCCCGAGGTGCATCACCTTGCACTTGTCTGTGTTGAAACCCATCCTATTCTTGTCCGCCCACCCTTGTAACTTGTCTAGGTCTGATTGTAGCCTGTTGCATCCTTCCAGCGTGCCCACATCCCCCAACATCTTATTGTCATCAGCAAATTTGAACAGGGTGCTTTTTACCCCCTCGTCCAAATCACTGATGAAGATGTTGAACAGTGCAGGCCCGAGGACCGAGCCCTGCGGAACCCCACTGCCTACGTCCTTCCAGGTTGAGAAGGACCCATCCACTACCACCCTCTGGGTGCAGCCCTCCAGCCAGTTGGCGACCCACTTGACTGTGTGGGTGTCTACACCACAGCCCCCCAGTTTCTTAATGAGAACGGGGTGAGAGACAGTGTCGAAAGCCTTCCGGAAGTCCAGGAAGATTATATCCACTGCTACGCCTGCATCTAATGATCTGGTAATCTGATCATAGAAGGCCACCAGGTTGGTTTGATAGGACCTGCCACTGATGAACCCGTGTTGGTTGCCCCTAAGCATGCAGTCTCCTGCTGGCCCCTCCTGGATGTGTGCCAGCATAATTTTCTCGAACAGCTTGCCTAGGATTGAGGTGAAACTAATCGGCCTATAGTTTCCCAGGTCCTCCTTCCTGCCTTTTTTGAAGATGGGGACCACGTTGGCCCTCTTCCAGTCCTCTGGTACCTCACCAGAGCACCACGAGTGCTCGTAAAGCTGTGCCAGGGGACTTGCAATGACCTTGGCCAGTTCCTTTAGAACTCTAGGGTGGAGATCGTCCGGACCGGCTGACTTGAATATGTCCAACCCCTCCAGAAGCTCCCTAACTAAATCCTCACTAACCCGTGGCCCAGGTGTGCCTCCCCCGGGTCCCGGGGGGGAGGGGGCCCAGCAGGGTGGTGGCTGTTCTGGTCCCTACTTAGGAAGATGGAGGCAAAGAAATAGTTAAACATGTTAGCTTTGCCGTCTGGTGTGACGACCAAGTTACCCATGTTGTCCTGCAAGGGCCCCACATTACCCGGGACCTTCTTTTTACCCCCTGTGTATTTAAAAAAGGACTTCTTATTGTCCTTAATCTGGGAAGCTAGTCCTAGTTCCATCTCTGCCTTGACCTTCCTGACTGCCCCCCTACATCCCTGAGCAACTGCAGTATAGTCATCCCTGGTGATGTCCCCTTCTTTCCATTGGGTGTACGCCTCCCTTTTAGCAAGGAGACATTCCTGGATGCTTTTGGTGAGCCACGGGGGCTTGTGTGCTCTCCTGCTCCCTTTGATCCTCGTTGGGATTACCTTCCTTTGGGCTTGGAGGATCGTCTCCATAAGGAGTGACCACTCTCCTTGGACACCTGGCTCCCCTCCCCTCCAGGACCTCAGCACTTCTCCAACTATCCTCCTTAGCTCGTTGAAGTTTGCCCTCCTAAAATCTAGGGCTGCTGCCTTACTGCATGCCTTTGCCACCTTACGCTGGATGGTGAATTCCAGCAGGCGATGATCGCTGTCACCCAGGTGGTCGAGCACCCGCAGCCCCCTCACCAGGTCATCACCCGTGGCCAGCACTATGTCCAACAAGGCATCTCCCCTGGTGGGGCTGTGCACCTCCTGGGTTAGATGGAGGTCGTGCACTCTGGCCAAGAACCTACGTGAGTGTTCAGACCTGGCTGACTGCTCTTCCCAGCAGATGTCCGGGAAGTTCAGGTGCCCCATGACTACCACATCCTTAGCCTTCACTACCTCTTGAGCTGACCCAAGAATTCCTGGTCAAGCTCTTCTCCCTGGTTGGGAGGTCTGTAGTAGACCCCCACCATTAAGTCTCTTTCCCCTCAACTGCCTTGTACTCTAACCCAAAGCACTTCAGAGTGCCCCTCCCCTGACTCCCTGCTAATTGTCGAAGATGTGTATTCCTCCTTAATATAGAGCGCCACGCCCCCACCTCTCTTTCCTATCCTGTCCCTCCTGTACAGCCTATAGCCCTTGACATTCACTGCCCAATCATGCGTTGCGTCCCACCACGTTTCCGGAATCCCCACTATGTCCGGGCTGGTGACAGCTAGGAGGAGGGCGAGTTCCTCCTGCTTGTTACCCATACTACGAGCATTTGTGTAGAGGCATTTGAGGCCTCCTGTGGATGTGTGTGCTGACCCCCTAGTCCCAGCGTTACCCTGGCCCCTATCTCTTACCTGTTTATTTGCTTCGCTCATTGGGCTGGCCTGGGCTGTAGTTGTGGGTGCTGTTTGGTCTGGCAGTCTGATGTTTCCTCCGCCCTCATCTTCCCCTTCCCCCGACGAGCCTAGTTTAAAGCCCGCCGGAGGAGGTCCGCCAACCTAGAAGAGAACACACGCTTACCTTTAGGGGAAAGGTGGAGCCCATCCCATCCCAGCACATAACTCTAGACATCTGATTCATCACTCTGGGCCCTTTGCACTGTTTTTTTGTTTTATAACCATTTAATAAGCAGTGCTTCCCTTGGTGTTGTTTAGTTAGCAGATGTGAATGGGGTAATTGAGGAGGAGTTCACCATGGCACGGCTCTACATCAGCAAAATGAAGTCTGAGGTTAAATCACTGGTAAACCGGAGCAAGCAACTGGAGAGTGCCCAAATAGACTCCAACAGGAAGATGAATGCCAGTGAGAGGGAACTTGCAGCCTGCCAGCTCCTCATCTCACAGGTATGTGTCTTTCCTCCTTGTCTCTTTGTTATTGATTTTACATTTTTACTGCACGCTCTTCTTCTTTGAAATTATTTTTGTTCTTCCCCTAATTCTTCTTTGGCATGTTCCTGCCTGGCTGTAGGTATCAATATAAGTTGTGTTGTACACTAGAGCTGATACTCTTTAAAGTTGTTTCATCAACACGTATTTCTACAATTCTGTATCTTTAGGACTTTCCATCAACAGTAACCAGGCTGGGAGAACATTTAGCACATTAGTATTATGCCAAATAGTATATACAATAATACATTCAAAACTGTGGAAAATAATACCTATGCCTTTGAAAGCCAGATGGGAACAGGATTTTCTGGTAGCTGCTTGATCAACAGAAATGGATGCAGGCTGCAGCACCCCAGGATAGATAGACTTGTCTGGATGCTCTGGATCAGATATTTGTGTCCTTAAAGGACATAGTAAGTGCTGAATACCAGATCTCTCCAAGAGGCTTGTTATATGTTAGTTTTAAACAGCCCCTGGAGTTCTTAACCCATGGGATTGTCCCCACATTAACACCTAAAATGAGTTTTAAGCATGCTTCAGGTGGCTTAAAGTTATGCCACTTCAGGGCAGGTTTATCCAGGTTACCCAGTGCTTGTTCTATTCATGTGTGGCCACTTCCCAAGTTACAGTCCTCCAGCATCCCAGGATGCAGTGTCCCCCCCCCCACAGCCTGTTGTTCTTTATGGAGAGGCATTGCACCTCCTGAACTCTATGGCCCAGGGAAATGTTCTGGCGCCAAGCCAACTCCCCTTTTCTCCCCTGGGGCTGTGACCTTCCGACCCAGAGGGGTGCAATCCTGTGCAAACAGCCTGCAGAGCGCATGGCAGCTAGCCAGGTCGCAAGGCACTGATGGGTCCAGGAATGAGGTCTAGAGAGGGTGGGGGGATGAAGGTAAGGGGCCAGATCAGGTCCCCAAGAGCTGGGGCTTCCTTCCTGGGGCAGGAGCAGTAGCTCCTCCCAAAATACCTTCTCTCACCTCTGTCACCTCCCAGCCACTCCAGGAAGCATGATCAGCATCTTCCACATCCCAAATCCCAATTTATTAAAACATATCTTCTTTAATTTACTCCCTCTGTATTTTTTTTCAATTTTTTTTTTTTACTTTTTATTTTATCCTTCAATGGCTGACTTCCTGCATTTCATCACCCTTTCCCTACCCTCATTTCCTTCACACTTCCAATTTCATTACCCACCCCCATTCCATTAACTCTCTGCCTCCTAGCTTTATGTTTCTGCCCCCTTCTGCACAACCAATCTTTTATATTCCCCCCCACCCCACCTAGAGCAGGGATGTCCTATAGCAATCCTGTCTGGGCTTACAAGCCCTGTAGTGACAGCTCACAGCTGTAGCTCTTAGTTAGGCCCCTGCTTGCCAGCCCTCTAATGGCAAGTCACAGCTGTGCAGGGGGGGACAGACAGAAACTTTTTAGCCTTAAAGTGTGACTATTCCACACGTGAGCTAGCAGTAGCACTGATCAATATTTGAGCAGTTCCAAGTGCAATGTCTAACAAGGCTTCAAATTCACTTTCGTGTGAAAGTCATCTGTGTTCCCTGGTAATCTTACCTGTATGAGGATGGGGACAGGAATTGTGAGTCAGAAAAAAAATGGGTTTTTATCATTAAAATATAAGTAGGAACAGGTCCTGTGCTGCAGCTACTCTTCATGTCTGGAAAAGCAAAAGCTATAACATTAGCATCCCAGAGAAGCAGGAGACTAATCTGTGACTGGATATCCTGTGTTCAGGAATGTTAAATGAAGCATGAAATGAATGATTATGGCTGGTTATATCTTCTATCACTGAAACCATACACTTAACAGTTATACTTAAGTCACATGACACTTTACAAGCTATAAGCATTTTGTAAAAATTACCCAGTGTATTCCCTTCAACACTGATGGAAAAAACTGACAGAGGCTTTTTTTGCCCAAAGTGGTAAGAAGGAGTGAGAGGTAGCAGAAAAACGTGGGTTGTGCTGAAACTAGTAGGCTACATCTCTCTCTCTCTCTCTCTCTCTCTCTCTCTCTCTCTCTCTCTCTCTCTCTCTCTCTCTCTTTTCTTTCTTTCAATTCTACATTATTGGTTAGTGTTGTATAGAAACCAAGTAGAACGTGTGTATCAAACATGTGATTGCATTTATCTTAGCATTTGGGGAGCTTTGTAAATAGGTTTATGTTGAGGTGCCACTCATGCCCAAGCCCAGGGGGAAGCTTAGTAACTGAGGTAAGAAGCTTGCATTGAAAATACTGTTAAATAGAGTCCTAGACATTGAATGTCTGCCATACGTGGCTAATTCCTGACTTTGGGGACTGAGCAGTAGCAACCGAGCGTAGGAAGACTGACATTCTTGTAAAGTTTAGAAATGTGAGGGTCCTACCATGATAGGTGTGGAATTCAAACACATTATCCCATCACTCAGCTCTGAGAAACTGAATTCTGTCAAGTCTCACAAAGGTTATCACTAGGGATCCAGGTTTCTCATTTCCCACCCACCCTCTGCCCTACACACCTCCTACCCCACACAGTTGGAGAGTTGGGGCCTGGGGCCAGGGGGCTGCGGGTCAGGAGTGAGGGGCACTGGCAGGGGCAGGGGGCTGCAGGTCAGGAGTGTGGGGCACCAGCAGGGCTGGGGAGGGTGGGGGCCGTTGGTTGGGAGTGAGGGGCAATGGTATGGGCAGGGCATTGGCACTGAGCAGCCCCAATATGCCATAAAGTAGCAAGGGGGACAGCTGCAGCTGGACCTGCATCCTGGTGAGCAAAGGGAGTGGGGAAGCTCTGATTTTCCATGATAAAAAAAACAAAAGCAAATGCCAAAATATATAGGCATTTAGCATTTATTTTATTATAATGATAGAGGCACTGGTAGGCTTCCAAATTGCTTTAATATTGTAAGTAAATCATTAAAACATTGTGTTTAACTGATCGCTATATATAATACTGTTTCATTTTAATCATGGAAAAACATGGATTTTGGTTTTTTAAATCAGAATTTCAGATTCCGCTCCCCCCCCCCCACACACTTTAATCAGGGTATTTGGGATTTTTTTAACAGAGGAAATCAGGATCCATGGTTATCACCTCTTACGATATTTAATAGGGAAATGTAATGTGAACTCTAGACTTCTTGTTTGTGCTGAGGACAGTGTTTTATAAAAACTTGAAGACCTCATCAATAGAAATGCAGTAGCTCCCACTCAGAAACTGGGAATTTGATTTTGAGATTCCAAATGAAATACAGGTTGCTTTTTAAAATGTGAACTACTATTTTTAAGTATTAAAATGGCCTTTTTGTTGCAGAGATGTTTACAAAAATATGGCCAAATAATTAGGATTGCTGTTGAGCTATAAGTAAGATTTTTAGTGTAGCTTTCAATGTCTGGGAAGTTACACCAGTGTGTTTTCTGTCCTAACCCAACACCCCCCATTTAGACTATTGCTGTGCCTTGATAACAAGCCAGTGATGTTCTCCATATGGCATTTTGAAAATTTCCCATGCTGTGATTTCAGTGTAGATCTTGCTTATTAAATATGACCAGTAAGCATTAATACTGCTTTGTGTGTTACCTCTATCTCAGATCCTCTACTTCATTATCTCTCAGTAGATAGCTCTAGATGCATAAAGCTTTCTTGCTTTTCTTGCTTTTCTTAACATGAGGAATCAAGCCCGTTTGTCTCAAGATAACAGGCATAACTAGTTATATCTTATTGCCGCTCACTGGTTTTCTTTTAAAGCATGAAGCAAAGATCAAGTCTCTGACAGACTACATGCAAAATATGGAGCAGAAGAGAAGGCAACTGGAGGAGTCACAGGACTCGCTTAATGAAGAACTTGCCAAATTGCGTGCTCAAGGTATTGTTCTTAACGCATGCTCATGGATATCAGTGTCTTCTAATCACGGGCATCTGCCAACTACAGACTAGAAAATTCAGTACTATACGAGTTAGGCAGTTGTTCTGGAGGTGTCACATTTTTTTTGTAGCTTTCCTTCTGTAAAAGGAAAGCCCCCCTCCTTCCTTCCATTGCCAGAGGTATAACATGGCTAAACCAGATTGGACAAATAAGATTTTAATTCACTTGTCCAATCATAATCATTACAGAGGGTCTTCATTTAATAAAAATGAACTCTGAAGAGGCTGCAGGAATGTAACAGGGATGGGAGATCTGAATACGCACATTTGACAATGAATGGTTCCCCCACGTATAAAATTTTCCTGAATTCTTAGTGGTCAAACAGTACCACTGTGACTTGGATTAAACGTACACCCTATTTTAGTGATTTGCAGCATGCACCATGCTCACTTTACAAAACAAAGTTAATCCACAGCTGTCTAATCAATGCTTTGGATTCTGCGGGTTTCATTATTGAAAGAATGGAAACTATATGGTGGGCCAGACTTTTGAACACTGAAATGTAAGCAGTCAAGAACCAAGCCTTTGCTTTCATAAACTTCTTCATTATGTTGTAAAATTCTTGGATTTTTGTCTAATAACCATGGTTGCTATTCCTTACAACCCTATGGATCCTTTATTTGATCCCAAGCAGCATATCCCTCTTCCAGCAGCTACCGAATGACCAGCTAACACAGGCTTCATTTTACAAAAAGCAACTTAGGTTATTCTAGTAACATGTAGCAATGTATTTAAAAACATTGTTTCTTTTGCCCTTTCACTATGATAAGGCCCTGTTTTCTACCATGTAATGGGGTGATGTTCAACCAGAATGTCACTCCATATGCCTTTTCAGGAGGTCTTCCTGGACTTTGGGAGCAGCAGGTTGTGACAAAGAAATTGTTCTTTAATGGCTTTCTCAGCCAGTCCTGGGAGGAGTGTGGCACCCAAGAACTTGGATGTCTAGCAAATGGTGGAAGGGGAGGACAGGAATCATGATGGCCAAAGGAGGGTTGGGTGGCATTGCAAGAGGACAAAATTGGCTGGAAATATGTAGGTACACAGAGGTGGTGTGCACTTGTGGGTGGTGGAAAAGGAGATGATCTAGTGTATCCACATGTCACTACACATAGAGCATTGCAAGCCTGGGATCAGCCCTCTATTATCATTTTTACCAAATCATTGTTAGTGCATAGATCATATACCTTTTCATTTTGTTACCATTGAAAGTCTACCCAAGACAGTCACTTTGTGTGCTGAATTCTTAAGAATACTATACTTCTGGAAAAAGAAACTGTTGGAGCAATTTTTCTTTTTTTGGTCTCACATTCAAAGCATTGGGGCAGGCATTGGTTAATTCTTTACATTTTCTTTTTAACCATAAACAGAAAAAATGCATGAAGTCAGCTTCAAGGATAAGGAGAAGGAGCATCTGACTTTACTTCAGGATGCAGAGGAAATGAAGGTAATGTTGCCTGTTACGGAGCATATTTCTCACCAAGAAGGTCCGTCACACTTGTGGTTAGATTCTGCCTTCAGTCACATGTTATACCCATTCATTTTTGAATAAACATTAGAATCAGTGATATTTATACAGTTCTTATGAGAAAATCTGCCTGTCTTGTAGCCCACTTACCTTCACATCTTGACGGGGTAGACGTAGGTAGAGTAGAGCTATGTGAACAAAGAAAGAAGTAAATTATAGACAGAATATCAGAGGTGGCTGTTTTTGAGAATGTGTTGAAAGCAGAGCTGAACTCAATTAAAAGTGAAGAGATACAGTCAGATGAGTTAATTGCACAGATTTAATCAAATGGGTTTACACACATTCTTCTTTCTGAGCACAAATTCAAGGCTTAAATACCACCAGTAATTGGGAACAATTTCCTTACATATGAATGGAAATCCAAGCCCAGTTCACCACTGCATTTCTCTAGTTTTATACCAGCTAAAACTCTTGATGTCTTATCACGTAAGTGATGAATGGGATCATACTGGTTAATGTAATTTGCATATTGAAAAATAATAAAGACAAGCCAGGTTGATTTGTAAAGAACTTTGAATACCTCCTTCTAGAAATGAGTAAGTGAAATACAAAGCCAAAACACATTATTCCTTCTTTCTGTTTTGCATATAGAATGTGAAGATGAAATATTAGGTGATAATGCAGTGTATTGGTGTTTTTTGATGAAGATTACACAGTATGTATAAAGGCAAAAGATGCTTTATAGGGATAGTTACTGTTGTACATCTTCAAGAATTTGACTTCCAATTGAAATACTTAATGCTTAGGTTACATAATCACACAGACTTATTCCATGTGCTTGGAGAGAAAAAATGTCTTGTGTAATACCAAATCAAGAAGAGATTATAAGGTAGCTTTCTCTATTACTTTGAAGCTTTAGCTCTAGGAGTTCAGTAATAGGGTTATGGGTAAGCCTTCCTCTGTATAAATAGGTCAAAGATTTTCCTGGTGAACAAATAGGTACCATGATACAGGAGAATGGCAGGAGTAATTGTAAATCATAGACTATACCTCACTAATGCAGTTTGTGGTCTGTATGTATCACTCCTTGCAAGGTGACAGAAATCAGGCCTCTCCAATAATAGAAGCCACATGCATGTTTGTGAATTAAGCACTTAGTGATATACACAAAATGGTATTTATACACAAAATGGCATTTATTATGCTATCTTGAGCGAAGTTCTGATTTGACCTGTTTTTAAATTGGAAAAAAGCTCAATTTAGATATAAGTTAACAAAGGGGAATAGAATGATGGATGCATACTTACTTTCTGTTTTGTGTTTGGTTTTGGTCTTTGCAAACTACAGAAGGCACTGGAGCAGCAGATGGAGAGTCACAGGGAAGCCCATCAGAAGCAGCTGTCCAGGCTGCGAGATGAGATTGAAGAGAAGCAGAAAATAATTGATGAAATCAGAGAGTAAGCTCACTTGCTTTCTTCCTGTCACTGTTTTTTCTCTTGTACTTTTCTGATGACACTATAGCCATGTCTAGCCTGCAAACTTACTGTGCCAACAGCAGTGCCATATGGTTCTGCACATCTCATCCAGGCGAGCCCATGCATTGCTGAGGGCTGGTGAACGTGGATGATATTCAGTGCCAATTAGTCCAACCTTGGTGCTGCATAGAATCCATTAACCTGCTTCTGGTCCAGTCAGGAACACATACAGAGCACTGTGACATGTTTGAGGATCCTGACGCAAGGCATAATAAATTTGCTGTCTAAACATGGCCTCAGAGATTGTGCATTTACATCAGTATTGATGTATGTCAGGGTTTTAAAATCCAGCAGCACATTTTCCCTGTACGGCTATTTGTATTTATTTGAAGATAAAACTAGGATAGTATATATAGTATCTCATGCATTAAATTGTTCTTTTGCTTTCTGTGTATCTGCTTTAATAAAAAGAATTGCAGAGTGGAGAAGAGAAGGACAGAATATAGATAACAGGTATCAGATAATAGAAATCTACAGGCAAGAAAAATATTCCTAGAAGAAAATGAATCGGAAAAATAAAGGCTTTCAGCACCAGTACCAACTGACTGGTCCTGTCACAACCTTTCTTGGACTCCAGTAGCTTTGTATTTCAGGACCTGTAGTATTTCCGCTTGGCACTACATTTTAATTTCATCTTGGTTAATGGAATCCCTCAAAGTGTATTTGAGTGTGGATACACACATGCTTGGAGTCCTTTCAAAAGGGGAATGGTTCAGAAGGGCAGCAGTTGGCACATTTATATTGTTATATATTGTTATATTCAAATGCAGCAAACCTGCTCCAGCTTTAAACCTGGATAAGAGAGAATCACAGCATCATTCTCTGTGGTGAACTCTGCTTTAATTATCAAAGTTTTGTTATTTATTTGCCCTAAAATGGTCAGTACCAAGTTCACTGGATTTTTTACCTTCTCATTTTAGCATGAATCAGAAGTTGCAACTGGAACAAGAGAAACTGAGTGCGGATTATGATAAATTAAAAATTGAGGATCAGGAAAGAGAAATGAAACTGGAAAAGCTCATGTAAGTTTGTAGTCTCCTCATTTGACCACCCTCTTAGCTTAGTCCCTTTACATGATGTTGCAGGTACAAAGCTCTCTTTCCTTTTCTAGTAGGGACAGACTTATTGCCCGTACCCTTGTCAGTGTGGAACCACATAGTTTCTCCACTCAAGAGACTGGTACGCTGTGTGTACCAACTGCCAAGGGGGAAAGAATGATCTTCTTGTCCTACAGTTGTGGAGACAAGTGTTCAAATCCCTAGCCACATGTTTTTCTCTGTGACTTTGGGCAAGTCACTTCCCAAATTCTCAAAGGCATTTACAAGGTATTTGAAACCAGTGGGAATCAGGTGTCTCAATACTGTTATGATCTGGCCTGTAGCATCTTTATACTGTACTTCATTTGTCTATTTGTACCATGGGGATAATAGCAATTTTTTACCTTATGCAGGAGGTTGCAAGGATAAATAAATTAAAGACTGCAAAGAAGTTAGTTTCTATAGGAAAGGGGAGGGTTTCAAAAAAGCACGCAGGTTGGATAATTTCCCTGCAGGTCTGAATGGGAAGAGATACAGGTGCTCAAAACCATTCAGGAATCTGTGACTATTGATAGAGTGACCAACAGCCACCTTGAGAGTGTTTATATGTAGCTTTGGGAAAAGAGTCCAGTGCTACATAAGTAATCTCTAGACCTGTCAGTCTTACTTCAGTATTTATCAACCCACAGCTGGTTCTTAGGCAGGTTTAGGTTTAGGTTTTTCACTGTGAATTCTAGTCTGACTGTCTTGCTTAGTTTTTCCTCTATACTCTCAAGAAAGAGTACTTTTAAAACCTGTTTTCCCAGGAAGCTTCTTCAAGTCTTGGCAGGCTTTGATGCCCCTTGATTGAATTGGTTCTATATGTTGTCCAGGACCAAGTAAGAGTCATCAGAGCTGGTGGTTCTGGTGTTGTCCTTTAACAGCTCTTAAATGTAAACTGAGAGTTGACCAGGTTTCTACCTTACTTATCCCAGGCAGTGCTTTTAGCAAGAGGCAGAGGCATAACTGGCAGGGACTGTGCCCAGGGCAGTCCCCGCTTCCCTCTCCGTCTCCCTTTATACCAAGAGCGGGCAATTATTTTGGATGGAGGGCCACTTACTGAGTTTTGGCAAGCTGTTGAGGTTTGCATGGGTAGCCCCACCCCTTGACAGGTGCCCCACCCCCTGGTCACTATCTTGGGACTGGGAGTCCCACCCCTAACCTTTGCCAATAGAAGTCCCTCCCCTTACCGCTGGAAGTACTCCTTTGGGGAAGAGGGTTTGTTATCTTAGAATGGGAAAAAAACCCAACGTATATACTAAAAATCAAATACCCATAATAGTATATTTTAATTTAATTTTAAAAACATTTTTGTCCTGATTTGTGTGTGTTTGTGTTGTATGTGTGGACGTGATTGCATAATAACTATAAAATGCAGTCTTACTCTTGTATAGTATGTGGGATGTGCAAGGGTTCCGGGGGATATGGGTGGGTGGGTGTAGGGTTTGTGGGGAGCTGTGGGTAGGTGTGTTTGTGGGGATGTGTGGATGTCTGTGTATGTGGATATGGTATTGTGTGATTGTGTGAGGAAGAGGGTGTGGCTGTGGGGTTTGAGGGAAGAGTTTGAGGGTATGTGGGGTGTGCATGGGAGCTGCCTGAGCTGGTCAGCACCTGCCCCTGCCCCACAACAGCCTGGAGCCAGAGTGCCCTGTGGCACACCTCCCCACCACCACCAACAGCACGCAGCCCCATTGTGTCCCATGTGTGCTCTGCACTGCTTGGCTGTGGTGTGTCCTGCTGCCTCTGAGCATGCAGCAGGGACAAGTGCACATAGTTGCAAACCTGTGTGCTCTACACCGGCTCTGGCTTTGGCCATTCAGGCTCAGCAGTGGCAGCAGCAGCTTGTCAGAAACTGCTGCTTGGCATGGGGGAAAGCATCCCCTCACTGGGTAGTTTTTGGTGTGGCTGCCCGGAGCCTGCCTGCAGCTCCATTATCACCACCCATGAGCTGCCCTGTAGCTGCTCCACACTGTGACCGCTGCCATGCTTGGCAGCCCAGAGGCAGCAGTAACAGAGCTGGAGGGCAGCCCAGCACGGTGTAGGCTGCAGGTAGCCTCACCAAAAACTGCCCGTCGGTGGTAAGGGGGAGGGGCCACTTTCCTCCATGCTGAGCAGCAGTTTCCGCCCAGCCAGTTCTGCCACCGCTGCTGCCACTGCCTAGCCTGGACGGCCAAGCCTGGAGCTGGCCTTGGGACCCAGGCTCAGCAGTGGCAGTGTGGGAGAGAAACTGCTGCTTAGTCTGGGGGGATAGTGACCCCTCCCACTGCTGGTGCTTCCTGGTACAGCTGTTCAGAGCTGTGTGGAGCTGCCCTATGTCTGCTTTGCACTGCCCCGTGAGGCAACTCAGAGGCGGCGGTGATGCAGTGGAGATGCAGGGCAGCTCCATGTGGGTTCTGGGCAGCTGTAGCAAGAAGCACTGGGAGGAGAGGGGCCACTTTCCCCCCACACTGAGCAGCAGCTTGTCCTGCACTGCCACTGCTCAGCCCAGATGGGTAAGCATGGGGCACATGGGGTCGTGGTTGCACATGCTCATTCCTGCCTGTACTGCGGGGCTGGCATGGGAGTGAGCAGGTACGTGGGAGCACAGTGAAAGCTGGGTGGGAGCATGGGGCCCACACCAATGTCGTGGCTGGCAGGGACTCTGTGGAGGTGGGCCAGCTTCCCTCTCTCCTTGCCTGTTCCCTGTGCTCCAGCCATTTTGTGCTGGCCCCAGGACACTGGCGCAGGCCCCACACTCCCACATACCCACTCACTTCCACTCTCCTTTGCTGCCGCTTTTCTCAGTTTCCTGCCCATTGACAGGCCACTCTTGCATGATGTGGCTCCCAGCTGCAAGGCCACGATGGCAGGACTCAGCAGGACAGAGCCAGCCTAGCTCCAAGGACTGGAGTGATTGCCTGCAGTCCTCCTCTGCCTCCCTCTGTTCTTATCTGAATTTCCTGTTCTGGCACAGACAGGCATGAACAGCCCCACGGTCCCAGGCCAAATGCCTCTGCTAGGCAGGGGCTTCTGGTTGGGGGTGGAGGGGGCGGGACCAGGTGGGTCTTGCTGCTGCAGGGTCTTGCTGTGGCTTCCCCTGGGTCCTACTGCCCTGTCTCCTATCATCTTTGACAGGCAGCCAGGGACAGATAAATATTAATTTTCTAATTTTTTTAGAGGCTCTGTGGGCCGGATAGAATATCTTGGTGGGCTAAATGTGGCCCACAGGCCATATTTTGCCCACCCCTACTTTATGCCTTCTTTGCAGGGTTCTGGTTCAAAAGGCTTTGGCAGCAGGCAGCACACAGGAACAGCAGCTGAAGTTTGTTACTGTTGAGGGAATATGTCATCTCATTATTTTGCTGCAGACATTCATGTCAAGCAGGCAATAAAACTTCTGTTTTTGATGGCAAAAAATGGAGTGAGATCTCCTCCGAGGAGCAGTGAACTCCAGTTGTTGCTGCTCAACAGAATGATGTTTCTCAGAACGGCCTTTGCTAGCTGACACACTCCTCTGCACCAATGCTGCTTGGTGCTGGGGTTGGGGTTGGAAAGTGCAGGAGGAGGAGCAGCATGGGGTGGATGGCTGAGGCACCCTTTACTCCATTCTGGCACCCCCTCCCCATTTCTCCTTAGCATCCAAGCCTCATGCCTCTGTTACTGGTGAGAAGCACACCTACCAAAATATTCAGACAAAAAACATCATCCCTATAAGTGTATCAGCTAATAGTATTAGCAGATCCTTGCACAGTACTTCATATAGTTATATCCTGTGCTTTTAATGGCCATTTTAGAAGTTGCATAAAAGATTTTTGTAGCTCCAGTTTTATGACACCTTATGGCAGGTGATAAATCTGGTAAGACATCTTTTTCACTTATTGCACTGTAAAATCAAACCATCTACCACAAACAGAAATGCCTACTTGCTTATTTGGGCTTTTCTTGTTTTCCTGAAATCATGGAAGAACAAATTTTCAATGACAGGTACAAGAAATGTCTGCAAAAATGGCAAAGACATTACTGCTGAAAAAAGCTACAGAAGAAGCAGTCAAAGGATTTTTTAGTATGCAAACAGATGTTCCACTCGGTTTGGAAAGCATTGCTTGATGCTGTTGTGTTTCGTGTGATTCTTTTATTTTTATTATTTGAGTGTGCTGTTTGGCTTATATAATGATCTATCTTTCTAGAATGCTCAATGATAAAAGGGAGCAAGCAAGAGAAGATCTTAAAGGGCTGGAGGAAACTGTGGTATGTTTCAATTAAATATCTTCAGGTTTTTCTTTTTTTGCAGGGGCTTGGGCAATGATGTGTTGCTAGAAACTCTGTGTGTGTGTGGGCATCTACATTTCCCCCAAAATATGTTCAATTTAGATAAAGTAGGTTAAAGTAGTACCTCAAAACTATTTTGACCTTAAATTCAGGTGCACACTAACCCTGATGGCATATCAGTAGGGTCCAAACCAACACACTGTTATCTGCTTATCAGAGTGGTGGTACAGTTGAAGGGCAGTATTTAGTATTAGGACATGATTATTTTTCAAATACATATTAGATAATATTTTTGTTTGATTGCAGTGAATGGTCTGTGTGTTCATATGCTTATTTTCACCCTTGCAACTCTAAGCTTATCTTACAATTATCTTACTTTGAAATGTCAGTCATGAGCAAGATTTCAGTTGGTAATAATTATTGACTCAAGAAGCAGCATCTTGTAAAACAGTTTACATGCAGCATGTAATGATCATGGCTTACCCCTAACAAACTGAATAAAGAGGTGTAAATCCCAGCAAAGCTCATATGCCATCAGGGTTAGTGTGTCAGGTGAGCGGAAAAGCAGATCTGTGGGCTTCCATCTGCCTGTCTTGCACAGGAAGACAAGCAGGACTGAGCACTGGTTGTAGTCCTGACTTGTTCTTCTCTCCTCCACCCACAAGTATGTGCCAATGAGCACAGTTGTGAGAGGGAATCAATAGTAGATTGCTTTTGTCCCTAAGCCAAGCAGGGGATGGGAATTGTAACACTGACTCCTACTGGGGTAGTTTAGCTACATGCTGCCTTGCTGTCAGGAAAGAGTCAATTCTCAGTCTAGCAGCAAATTAAGTTCCTCCTTCTGGGAATAGCGTGGTCCATCTGTGCTTTTGTTTTGAATCACTGTATGGGATGTGAGTACAGACATATACTGGGATACATGTATAATGTACTATTTCAAATAATTTTGGCCTCTGTGGATAGTCTGCAGTGAGCAGTTCTAGCAGCCCTGTTGCAGTCGCATCTCTTTTGCTCTTAATCATTTTATACTGTTCCCCAGTGAAAGGTAAAGTTAGGAAGTGTCAGATTGAAAAAGTTATAGTGTTATCACCAGTGTCTGAGGTGATAACGTGGAAGGGCAAAAGTTTCCTTTATTATTCTTATCAGTTTGGGACATGTCTTTCTTACTAATTCAGCCTGTAAAAACTAGAGTATAGGACAGAACACACTATTTAGCCAAATACTTTTCCTTCCTGCAGCTGGCTTTCTTCCTCTCTTACCCCACCCCAACCAAAATGGGCAAAGGATTGAGATGTTCTGTGCCATGCCTCACTTCATATGAAGTAGCTTTTTTGGACGATAGGTAAAATTAAGCTGTGTTGAAATCTTGGAAATTTGCCTAAATTGAGCAATTTATAAGGCACCTATCACCTTGATATTTAAATAATTATGTATGATATCACCAGCTTTCACTTTGTGTGCTGGGTCCTTGAGCCTGAAGGCTGTAAGCTCAAGCCTGGGTTTGGGCCCAGTGGTCCCCCCAGGGTGTGCAAGAAATTTTTCAGTACATAGGTTCAATTTAGGAAATTTAGGAAATTTTTCAGTACATAGGTTTGTCCCACAGAATTTGTGTACAGTGGGTGTGTCTACGCCTGTGCTTTACTGTGGAGTCAGTAAAGTATCATCATCTACACATATGCTGGTACTAGGGCTCAGTAGATTAACTAACTGAGCCCTAAGACAGTACTGTTGGGGACAGTACACTGTTGGTGGAGGGGCTGCACCAGCCAGCCCCTCCACCATCCAATGCCGGCCCCTGGAGCCCAGGGCTGACCTCCTGAGCCTCCTGCCAGCCCAGGGATGCTCTGCTGTAGCTCAGGCTGTGATGGTCCTGGGCGCAGCATCTGCAGGCGTGCCATGGACTACAGCAGTCTGAGCATCTACACATACCATTAAGGTGCTGTGATAAACTCCAGTTCAAACTGTGCTGGAGTTTATCATGTTGCCTTAGTGGCACATGTAGATGCACCCAGTAAAATGAAGCTCAGTTATTTGGGTGCTTATTTAACAGTTGGGTACATAAACCACACCTAGTGTTCAAGGCTTTATCTTTCTACTTGTTCTTTCCTCTCCCTCCCTCTGCAGGTTTGATATGGTTTCTGACACAGGTTTTTTACTGACCAATAACCATGGTAATGAACTAATGAGGGCGTGAGACTGAGAGAGAGAAAAAGAAAAGTGTGCATAAAAATAAGGTTTTGAGTTTTTTGCCGAAGGATGCTGTCATACTTATAGTTGGATAAAGGAGATCTTAATATACTGTGGTGGCTTTATTTTTTGTCTTTTACAATCAGGTTAATCTCTGGTGATGTGATTAATTATGGACAATACTAGTTGGTGGGTACCATTCTACTCTGCATAATTTTCTCAATGCCACCGGAGACCAACATGCCAGTTATATCCTGGTATATAAACCTGGTCAGGAGTTCAGCTTTGGTCAGCTCTTCTATAAACTGATGCAATTAATTTATTTTCAGGTTATTTAAGCATTAGGTGACATTTGTGTGTGTTTAGGCACCTCTGTTTATAGATCTTGGAATACACCCTACATGTGAGGAGACATTGAGCAATACAGAATTTGTCATATTTTTACTGTGCATTTTAAATTCAATTTCTAGGCAAGAGAACTCCAGACCCTCCACAATCTGCGCAAACTCTTTGTTCAAGACCTTACCACTCGGGTCAAAAAAGTAAGTTCAAATCTTAACAAAGTGCTTTTTTTGATCCAATAGTTTGTCCTTTTCCCACCACTGAAAATGTCACTGGGCAAGTAAAAATCTCACCAAGCAATGGTATTCAGAGTGCATAATTCCTTCTAAAAACTCAACAAACCGTTAACTAAGGCTGCTGACAGATGTGGGGGGAAAAAAATAACCCACTTTGTTTTACTGTAAGAAGCAGTACATTAGTTCAACCCAGCTCCCCAGCATTTGTATAGATAGTGTGCTTGAGCGGGGCTTTTTGGTGTTTTTATCTAATAACTGATTAAATCAGCTATTACATAAAAACACCAAAAAGCCCCACTGAAGCACCCAATCTAAACAGATGTTGGTCGAGCTGGGTCCAGGCAATGCCTCTTTTGGGCATGTGCTGGCCTCAGCATGGAGGTGCACCAAGTTTAAAGTAAAGTACTGGGGGGTTTTTAGTTTTTGTGTTTTTTTACATCTGGAAGCAGATTTCTTATCTGAGTTCTTAAATCAGTGTTCTTAAGTTATGGACTGGTGTAAAATTGTAGCGGCTTCAAAAGGGGAAAGGGAACCGCACCTGAGGACTACAGAGCAGTGGTTGAACTGTAACTTACCTGTGCCTGAGTTTGTAGCAATACTAGTATAGTAAAACTGCTTCATGTTTTACCTAGCTTGATTCCTAGTCAAACAGGGTTTTTTAGCTCATTTGTATTTTTAGGATCAGCTGTAACCGGTGCTGGTATTGCTGTGTGGCCCTGAGCTGCTACAGTTGTATCTTTGTCCATGTCCTAAGAGCCCATGCTGCTCCCATGCTGGTTTGTGCAAGTGGGCAATAAGATTTGAAGTGCTCTCAGTTCTGTTCTTTATCTGGGGTAGTCTATTTCTGTTTCAGCTCCTGTTACTTGTTCTTCTGTTTCTTTACCTCATTAAGTGAAACAGACTGATCTGTTTTATCGGATCAGTTACTGAAAAGAGAGTTTGTGTTAGGGCTGGTGAACCAGAACTGACTCAAACACACACTGAACACTTGTGCTGATCTAAACCATTCCAGTGTGGATTCTTTTTGAAGAACATAGCTCTCAAACATTCAGTGAACAGGAAAATAAATTTCTTTTTGACCTGAGCTTGTTGAGAAGTTTTCACCCTGTAAGCTGTGTAAAAGACTGCAGCAAAATGCAAATTTCCTCCCGGGGATTAAGCATTTGACTCTAATTCCTTAATTTGCTCCTGTGCAGAGTGTTGAACTGGACAGCGATGATGGAGGGGGAAGTGCTGCTCAGAAACAGAAAATTTCCTTTCTTGAGAACAACCTGGAGCAGCTTACAAAGGTTCACAAACAGGTGAGACTAATGCCACCAGGAAAATCTCTTTAAGCAGCCTCCCCTTAAATAGGGAATTCTTTGTTTCGTCCATTAATGAATACTGACCATCCCTGGAAATCTAGCTGTGGGCAAATCCGTTTCATCTCCTACTATTTTCCTACTATTTTATATTACTGCAAATGAACTCTCTATTGCTGTGTATTTCTGTAAATCAGGGAGCATAGTGGTAGTTACATTTACCCAGGCACATTTTTTGAAGGCAAGCTTTCCAGATATTACATTTAGGTCTCATTTAAATTGCGTATTTGGTCTCTCCTATTTATGCTTGTCCCTGTACACATGATGCTAGACAAAATGTATCTGTTTCCTGGGCAGATATACTTCAATAGCTTTTTGGACTAGATTCTCAATATATTTTAAGGAAAAGTATCATTGATCTTTATGGGAGTTTAGTAAAAACCACTTCTTCAGCCCCTTTTATTAGGGGTACACATATTAAGATACTGATGGCTGATTATTAATGAGCCATGTCAGCCAATACTGATCCAATTGCCAATGTGCAAACCCGGCAGCTTGGAGAGCAGTGTCTGGCTGGTATGTCGGTAGGAGGGAAGGGGTGTGTGTGGGGCAGATTGAGCTCTTCCCCCCCCACAGTGAGGGAGGGAGTGGGGATGAGGCAAGGGCATGGGATGGAGCCACAAGCAGCTTGTCCAGGGGCTTTGGGGAGGGGGAGGGGTGGCTCCCACCACTGTGTGCACCCTCAGGGGAGGCATGGGGATCTGTGTGTGGGGTGAGGTCAGGCTGCCACTTCAGGCTGGGGCCAGGGATGGCACTGGGCTCTTTCTGGCATGGGAATCACTGTAGCCCCTCCCCCCCCACCCCAGCACTGCCGGTGCCCTCCCTGGTTGCAGCCCTGGCCCAAGGCCCCCGCTGGGAAGAGCCTGGCACCACCCTCACCCCTAGCCCGTAGCCACAGCCTGCACTAGCTCCATGCACAGATCTGGGGACATATGCCCCCATGCCTTCTCTGGGGGTGTGCGCAGCAGCAGGAGCCATCCCCCACTCCCTGTGACCCCTGGACGAGCCACTCATAGCTCCTCCATCCCATGCTCTGCCACACCCTGCCTGGGCAGTGCATGCCTCTACCCCAGCCCCACTCCCTCTCTCACCATGGGGCTTGATCTGCGCCCCCAACACTCCTTTCTTCCCCCTGCCCCTTCCCCTCAGCAGAATTACTAGCCAGATGCTGCTCTCCAAGCTGCTGGGCTGCACTCCTGGTCATGTGTATGTTGCAGTTGTGTGCATGTCCGCAGCATTTATCAGTGACATTATTGGCCACATCAGCGAAAAAAAGCCAATTGCTGATAATGTCAATTTTCCTTTTATCGGTGCTGATATGATATGGACTGATGTATTGGTGTACCTCTACCTTTTATGTGTGCATACACTTACACTGCAGTGCACATACCCATCAGTTTCCTTCCTGCTCTTCTTTGTGGCTGATTTTGTGTCTGTTCTTTTTGGCTCTTCACTGGTTTCCAAATATGGCCTACCTTCCCAAAGTTGATTCTTGACCTCAGGCAGCCTTGAAAGAAAGCCAGGAGCTAACATCAGGGGGTTAGGAAGGAGAAAAGGTAAAGTTTTCAGTGTACATAAGGACTGGTTCCTCCAAAGAGTCTTGACACTGACCCTGTCCCTTGCAGCTATAAATCTATCCCTTCTTGTTGATGTAACTTGCTCTAAGCAGCATGATTGGACCACGCAAAGCTAGTTGATTCCTAGGGTGTTAGATACCTTTGGATTGCTGGTGTTACAAGGGCTAACAATATGAATAATTACTGCTTGATTGTTTAATTTTTTTTGCTCAGAGTTTTCAGCAGCAACTACAAACCAATGAATTGCAAAAACATATAAATAACTCTTGACTGAATTCTGAAAGAAACAGATAACAGGAAATTAGAAGTGAAGCTCTGTTTGACACGTTTTCAACTAGTAATGTTGGCAGAGTTCAAGAGGTTATTGCTGAAGGCAGGTTAATAAGTAAAACAGTCTTGTCAGTAGCATGAAGATGAAGTGTATGAGACAAAAGTAGCACATATCCTTCTTGCTTCTTGTAAGAATCTGGACAAGCTGTTGTGGATTTTGTTAAAACTTTGAAGTTAATTTTTGGCAGATTTGTTTCCTAAAGATAATATTGTGAGTGCATTCTATACACAACTCTCATTGAAATTAAGGGGGGCTGACTTTTGCTTTCCTTGTATACCTGGAATGTCCATGGTTTTCAGAGGGTTAACAAAGGAATACCAGGCTTTATAGCCATTGTCATTGATGAGGTTTTTGTTTGGGTAAAAACAATGAGAGAACAAGAGGATAAAACACTTTAAATCCTGCCTTTCTCTGTGAAGGCTGTGCTTTGAAAAACTCATTCTTTCTGGTTCTCATATTTAGCACTTTGTGATTACATGTTCCAGGCTCTTGCATTCAGTTTGCAGAATGGAAAATGGTGCTTCTAATTTGATTTGTGCCAGCTGCTGTAACATTATCCACATAGTTTTCTCAAATTGGTATCTCAGTCTTGCTGTGCATTTTAGGGTTTGAAAAAACAGTTGTTTCTGAGACTTTCTATTTTCATTCATGGAATATTATAAAAAAATAAGCAGAAATAGACTGAATGATAAAAATAGTTAAGGTTCAATATGCAACATTCTCAGTTTACCAGTGCTATAATGCACTCATTTCTAACTGAAATATCATGAAATATTAAACCTTAACATATCCCACTTACATTTTGCTTCTGTTGCTCTTCAGTTCAGATGTTTCAGCTGCTGTTTCTCATCCAGGTACTTAGACGACCTTTATCATTATGCAGTTACTAGGAACCAGTGCTGCTTTAGAAACCTGGGCAAAAATAGCATTGAGATGGAAGGTGTCGACCAGAATAATGTGATTAACTTACTAATAGTTTGAGTCCTACCACATTTAGAAATACTTGATAGACCAATTGCCCAGTACTTTCAGAAGCAGCAAATTTTTCTAGGCACTTTTCATAGACCGATAAACTGAAATAAACCTTTTTGATCCCTAGATGATGATTACATGATTAATTTGTTTTTCTTATTGAATTATCAGTAAATTAGTAAGGAAAAAAACACTGGAAAACTTGCCAGCACTGGAGGTAGAAATCACACTATTTTCTTCAGGTTCAGGTTTTGTGCTTCCTTTTTATGGTGGATGCCTGCTTATGGTGTGAGACTAGCCACATGCTCTCTAGCCACCTTGGGCAGGTGCTGTCAAGACTTAAGGGGCTGGATCTTGTGCAACAACAGCCCCCTTGCCTGGCTCATGGGCTTCCCCGCTCCCCACCTGGGAGCAGCAAGGGCCTGATCCTGCAGGACAGTAGCCCTGGGTGATGTGCGTCTCTGCCCATCTGTCCTGATACCACTGATCCCACCACAAAGACAACATCTTTTTTTACCCTTGCTGTTCATGTGCATTTCTAAGTAATGGGTTGCTCAGGTATGTGGATGTCCTTGAGCTTAAGCTTCTGGTGTAGTTCCAGTTAGATCTGTGACAGCTGTCATCTCAACAGAATATTCTTTAGCTTCAGTATTTGTACTGAAGACCTTGCTGTTTTTGGATGTAATTTAATATGATGGAATAGGTAGTTCTCTCTTCAGGGCACCTAAACCATCCTAGCGAATTAATTTGCAAATGAAAAGTAGTATTTTTCTGCTCTATTCAGCACTTGTGTGATATTACTTAAAGTGCTGTGTCCGGTTTTGGGCCCCACACTTCAAGAAAGATGTGGACAGTTTGGAAGGAGCCCAGCAGAGCAACAAAAAAAATTAGAGGGCTGGGAAGTAAGATTTATGAGGAAAGGTGGAAAGAGCTAAGGTTATTTAGCTTGGAGAAGAGAAGACTGGGGGTGAGGGGTGGTATTTGGTAACAGTCTTTAAATACCTGAAGAGCAATTAAAGAGAAGATAGAGATAAGCTTTTCTCTGTCACTGTAGGGGACAGGACTAGGAGCACCAGAGGAAATTTTAGTTGGAGATTAAGAGAAACTTTCTGACTGTGAGGGTGATCAAGCATAGGAATAGGCTACCTATAGGTAGCGGTAGCGATGGACTCTCTGTCTATGGAAATTTTCAAGAGCAAGTTGGGTAGACACTTGGCTGGGATGGGTTAGTTTGGGATGATCCTGCCTTGAGCAGGGTGTTGGACTAGATGACCTTGTGAGGTCCCTTCTAACCATATTTTCCAATGATCCTATAATCCTCACTGAAAATTATATCTATTACAAGAATGCCTAGGGTAGTTAGAGAGATCTCCTATATATGTTAAGGATGATTTCTATAGAAACCTATGGATTTAGGACTTTCCATAAGCAGGCTTATCCAATAGACCATGTGTTTTGTGCAGAGGGATTCCTTGGAGTTAATATTATTTTTTCTTTATTCGTACTTATAGCTGGTACGTGATAATGCAGATCTTCGTTGTGAGCTTCCTAAGCTGGAAAAACGACTTCGAGCTACGGCAGAAAGAGTTAAGGCCTTGGAGAGTGCACTGAAGGAAGCCAAGGAGAACGCCATGCGAGACCGCAAACGATACCAGCAGGAAGTAGATCGTATAAAGGAGGCTGTAAGAGCCAAAAACATGGCAAGAAGAGCTCACACTGCTCAAATTGGTAAGGACATGGAGCAGAAAGGTGCTTGTGTTGCTAACTTAATGCAATTTTCTTCTTCTCGCACAAAAGTCTGTGATAGCAGACAATATGGAAAACTATTGACTCTCCATGTCTGTTTTACAAGCAGTCTTTTCTGGAACCATGATATTGTGTCTGAAAGATAAAGCTCCTCTGTTGTTAATAGGAAGCCCAATACGTCTCATGTGCTCTAATGACCAACCTTAAGCTACCCTTTCTTTTTCTGTCCCTCTTTGGTCCTTCTGACCTCAGACTCATTCTTCCCTTTCTCTTCATTTCATTATATGCTTTAGTTTAAGCTACAAAATCAAATGTTGCTGTATACTTCACATGGAGCTGGTGCATCCTGTTTGTGTGGCACCATTTTTAATTGTAAAACAGCTGTGCATGCAGACATGAAGTATACAGTAAAGTATATTGTGTAGTTGACCTGGTGGAGCATTGCTGGTGGAAGGGGCACAGTTTTGGATAGTATAAGTTAAATACATTTGAAAACTTAGGACATGGGCATCAGGTAATATATACAGTTACCTGCCTCATATTGCCTCCTTTTGAAAGTCACTACCAATTGCTTCTCATTTAACTCTGGACTGATACAAGGAGTGTAGTCATTTGAAGAAACTGGACATAGCCCACATATGTAAGTAAATATATAAACTAGGAAGTGGTTACCATATAGTTCTACTCACGTCTGCCTTGAAGAGAAACCCCAACCTTTGGAGAAGTAAAATGTCTGAGATGGTTCTACATAAGGATGTTCACAGAAACAGGTGCTAGTGGTCACCTGAGCCATATGGAACAGTTGGCAGGATGAGGATGTTATACTCACAGCCAGAATTTGGGCTGAACTGTTGGATAGATTTTGAGAAATACCTTAGAAATGCAAAAATCTAGAACTCTTGGTTCAGAGATGATTCCTTTTATTAGACCAGCTGAGAAATTTCTCAGTTGGTTTAATAAAAGATATCATCTCTGAACCAAGAGTTCTCAATTTTTGCATTTCTTTTGGTCTCAAACCAACAGAGCTACCAAATACATCCCCGAGAAATACCCTAACAATTCCATTTTTTAAAAGAATGTAACTATGCAATTGAATTTTCTAGTTGAATATTGAACTTTGTTTGATTTAATTTTCATGTTTCAGCCAAACCTATCCGCCCTGGCCATTACCCAGCATCTTCTCCAACAGCTGTTCATGCCATCCGAGGAGGAGGAGGAGGATTGTCAAACTCCAGCTACTACCATAATGTGAAGTAAACAATACGTGAGTTCAGGGTCACTTTTTCATTTGTTGTTGTCCTGTGACCATCCACTTGTCCTAAATGCACAGCTGGCAGGGGTCTAATTAGCTTAAATTTCAAAAATAATATTTAAGCCTGAAAGTGGATTTCTTTGTTTAATGAGTGTTAAAGAAGTAGTTTAAAATGTCTGTGAGATTTTTTTTTAAATGAAAGAAAAAAATATTCAAAAGGGACACCTTTAACCTTTAAGGTGTCACCCTGCCCTGCTTTATGCCTGACTACAGACTAACACAGCTAACTATCTCTCTCTAGTCTTCAGAGACAGATTGATTTTCTCACCCATGCACGAGATTCTAGGTTGCCTTTGTCTGCTGTAGCCAAGAAGCTCAAGCACACACAGGGTTATTTCCTATTCTGTGTTCACCCACATTCAGACTAGAAAAAGGCATTTTTTAATTATAAAGCTAATAAACAATTAAAGCAACTTACTAGGTTTGTGAAGGATGCTTCCCCATGAGGGAATTTTTAAATACCATATTTTGTTGCATGCAACACATAACCTCTCCCCAAAACCAGCTGCTGGAAATTGGGGTGCACATTTTATGTACATTTTATGCAAGAAATACAGTAAGAGCAAGTTCTACCACTCACAGGTGAAACTGAAAGTAAAATCTCCAGGCCTCCAGGGAGCAGAACACAGCAGGTTTGGCTGCCTGGCTGCTGCCACTCATTTATTTAATATAAGGAAGGATTGTTTTTCCTTTGTTTTGCCATTTGAAAACAAGGTGTGTATTATACTCTGGGGTGTTATATGTGAGAAAATACAATATGTACTCTTGTTCAAATACAGTTATTGGACTTGAAGTAGGAACTAATTCAGGGAGGCCATACAGTTCACATAGGCAGCCAGCAACCTTTAACGAGCTGCAGATTGGTACAGCCTGTCTCTGGTTCAACCCATGTCAGCAGTGGGGAACTTTGCCTGTGTCCATGCTGGGACCAAGCAATTGACAGCTGCATCCTTGCCACTGCAACTTCCTGACCGTAGTGCAGATGCAGTTTTCCACCAGTGAGGAGCTGTGCCAGGCATCATGCCAGAGGATGGGTGGCAAGGTCTGGGGTCATCCAGTGTCAGGAGAAGCAGCCAAGATCCAAGGGGAGTATACAGAGTCTGTGTGTAGAGAAGCCAGGAGCCAAAGATTAGTCTGGGAAATTGAGTCAGAGATCCAGAGGGTTGGGTAGAGCATGAGGTCAGGAAGCTAGCCAGGTCAGGTATCCAGGAAATCAAACCAGAGTTGGGTCAGGGAGCCAAAGGGTCAGGCCAGACTTGGGGTCCATGGCCAAGCTGGGTTAGGTATCCAGAGAATCCATCAGTCAGGAGAGACGCAAACCAAGGGTGTAGCAACCTAGGTACAAGGTTGAGCCTTGTTGCCCAGATGCTTCAACTTCTGGGCCAGGGGTTTATATTGGAAGGGATGAAGGGTCAGCTGATCCTGGCTGGCCACGCTGGTGGCAGGGAGTGGGTGTGGGACTAAGCCCAGCTGGAGGATTCTGTCCACCAAAAAGGTGCTGAGGAGGAGACAGACTGGGATGAGCAGCTGCACTAGGCAGGCCAAGGCCCCAGGTTCCAGGCCATGGCCGGGTATTGGAGCCAGGCAGCTGGAAACTGCATCCCTGCTGCTTCTCCCCACCCTGCTTCTCAGATGAAAGTGGTGTGGGGCTCAATTCCAATGTGAGGGGGCCAGCCAAGGCTGTACAGGGCTGGATCCTGACATGTGGGGTTTGATTCAGCCCATAGACCAACCCCATATCACTCATCTGGCTCACGTGGCCAAAAGGTTGAGCACCATCCATCTACATCATGCAGGAGCTCCAGTGAGATGATCAGAATAGTTTCTTCTGGCTGCACTGTTTATGAAATGCAGTCTTTTAATTGGCTCACTCACTCAGTTTTCTGTGCGTCTCAGTTTTCTATGCTTTGTCTAATCATTTACCTCTAGCACAGCTGTTACCAGATTTGCCTGTTACTTTGGGGTGTGCTCATTTATCAGGGTACGTTTCTGGGGTCTCTGTAATTCTGTCAATGTGCTGCTTGTGTTACTTGTGTTTCTATATGGAGCTGTATCTCTCCCTTCTGCAAGTCCTCATCCCCAATGGAGTTATCTTGCAGGACTCCGTTTCAATGGGGCTGGGTTTCTCCAACCACTGAATCAGTCAGCAGACATACAGACACAGATTAACAGGGCACACCTGAGCCAACCCAGGTTATTCAGCATTGATAGGCTAACACCCTCATATACCTTGAACTCAGTTCATCAGGCAACAATAAAATGCAGCCAGACACAAGCACATGGGTTAACAGAGTGCATCTGAGTCAGGCCGGGTTATTCGGTATTGACAGGCTTGACACTCTGATGTGCTTTGAACTCAGTTTATCCCTTATTTCATCAGGACAATAATAAATGAAGTTAGACACACATACACACACATACTAACAGAGTATGTCTGAGCAGGCTGGGTCCGATCAGCACTTTCAGCTGATACCCTCATGCGCCTCAAAACTCAGCACATCCCAGTCTCTTGTCAAAATGGTCCTAGTCATAACTCCCTTGATGAGCAGACCCCACTGGAGTTTTGGGCATTACAGGGATCTTTGGCTTAGGTAAAAGAAGTGCTGCTGCAGAGCAAATGGAGAGGTCAAGGAGAAGGAAGAGTAAGTGAGGTTCAGAGAGTGAGCGTAGCAACTAACTTGACCATAAAACTTATTTATTGCCAGGTGTATGAACTTATGATGATACCAATAGTAACAGCCATACAAGAAAGACAAATAAAACAGTTACAATAGTACATAGTTTCAGTTAGGTATTTGGGGAAGTCTAGCTCAAGTTCGATCAGCAAAAGTCCGGTTTAGAAAGCTGTGCCTGGAGTAAGAAAGCAAATGTCAGGTTCCTGGAGTCAGAGAGAGAGAGAGAGAGTTGGGATCTCACCACTCAGCAAAGCTTGAACGAGTTGAGATTGCCAGGTGTTCCCACTGCATCTTCATTGTCTTTTCTAAGTCTTTCCTCTAAGCAGTTTTTGTTCAGGCAGAGGTGGGGAGGGGGTGAGTCTCTTGTGAGTCAGGCTGCGTACTGTGCCAGGGTTCCCCAAAACCACAGAGCTGAGAGGTAACACAGCTTTGATTAAGTTTAGGGCTTTTCCTCATCTAGGAATCTCTTTCTATATGGTTAGATTGTGGTTGCCCAGTTATTGTTTGTTCTTAATACATTTTTATTGATTCTTTTTTTTTCCCATTATCTTGTCAGATGCATTTGGGAAGGGGCTAGTTACAAAGGGCATTTGTACATATGCATGTGCTCTGGTGCATGCTTTGTATAAACGGTGAAATGTGTCAGTGCTGAGAAAATGGTGGTGGCACACTTGAACTAAAATGCATCAAAGGTGTTTTAGTTCAAAAGTGCGTCATTGATTAATTGAGTCTGTTGTGACGCGCTGGATTTTCAGTGTGTCGGAGCAGACAAAGGTACATGTATAAATGCCCAAAATGTTTACCAAGCAATTAGAAATGTCTTCTATTTTTGTCCACCAGAGGGCAATCAAGCAGCATGCCTGAAAATGTTTTTTTAAAAACAATTGTTCATAACCAGAGGCAAATGTGGCAGCTTGGTGGGAGGTTTTTCCCAGGTCTCTTTTGTATGCAACTGTTTCATGCATAAGCTTCTGAGAGAGGCTAGACATGACTGGCAATCTGCATCCTCCCCCTTTCTCCGCAGACTCAGACCTGTGACGGGAAGGGCGTGTTGGGGCCAGCACTGTTGTGGGAATGGCACGCTAGTTCTACATAGCTAACACCAGTGTTGATGCTGATGTTAAAGTCAGTGTTCTGCAAACACTTTATCTGCAGCTTTTTCCTCTGTCTTGACATTTCAAGTGAAGAACTGTAACTGTTGACATCAATCATGTGGGCTTCAAGTGAGAAATTTTCTAACTGAAAGGGTTCCTCCTGATTGGGTTGGCAGTGTATTCTGAGATGTGAATTGCTTTCTTTGTAACTATTTCCCCAAAGTTCTGCATTCCTCTGATTTTTTTTTTTTTTTTAAATTGAAATATTATTGCAGGCAGTTTGCTGCTCTTTTACATCACAACAATTAAAATAAGTGCTTATCCACTGTGGGGGGTGGGAAGACCTGGATGGTTACTTTCTCAATGACAGTCTGGTCTTGTTTAACTCCCTTCTTTTACTTCTTTATGTCTCTCTTCTCTTTTGACAGCCTGCTGTTTCCTTGGGGCACCCAGCATTCTTGGATGCTGTGTGGTTTCTGTTTCATGTCATATGTGCATGCAAAGCATCCACCACAGCACATGCCATCTTTTATTATCCCGTGTGGGTTGTTTTTGCTGCTTGTGTTTGCCTTCAGCCCTGTGGCTACAGGTAGCATATTTTTGCTGTAGATGAACTGGGCAAGGCTTTGGTGGGTTTTTCATGTGTTACTTCATTCTTAACTGAAGTTTTGCTTGTTCTGGTCTCACCTGCAATCATACCATAATTAGTTCTTTGTCCTATTGTATTGTCATCTTTATGAAAGAAGAAAGGGAAAAGTATACAGAAGGAGATGTAGAAGATGTTTTAAAACACATAGCGACAACTGGTCTGGGAAAATAAACTGTGCATGAACTGTGTGCACCTTTAAGAAACCATCCAACCAGTGCATGAAAAAAAAAATGGTACAATCAGCTAACTTTCAAATTAGGGGCAGGCATTTCTTAAGCAAGTCAAAAGTTAGAATTTGTGCCATTTTCAAAACTATGTCTAAAGATGGAGTTGATTTTAAACCTAAGTGCCAGTATAACATGGACTGCAGTTTGCACATAGTGATGCATTTCATTCCACTTAACTGTAAACAATTAAATTTAACTTTGGTTCTCTGTGTGATTCCATTGCACTTCTGATCAGGACTAAATACTTGTTAATGGGGAAGCCAGTCAAAAAGATGTTGATTAACTAGAGTATTTTAAGTGAAGGGACACATTCTTTAGCCCTGAAAGTACAGGCCAGGCTGTCAAAGCTAGCCTCTGAAATTGCAGGTGTACTTTTGCAGTTCCTATCTATGGCTGCCAAATATGCATTTGAAATGTTGAAATGGGATAATAACCCATCTACCTAACTTATACAGATGTATAATGGCTTGTGCATACTGAGCTAGAGCTGGTAGTTGTGAGACTGGTTGAGCTCTGTCTACTATATATATGCAGGCTGGCTTTTGCTTTGCAGCACCAGGACAGACATTTCTTGAAGAGACCACTGATCATTGGACACTGAAGATGATAACCATTGATTGCAGTTAATCTGGTCACTGGTTGGGGATTTACTCAAAGAAAACCATGGTGTTTGTTGGGAATAGTCAGTGCTACTTCTGCTGTTTCTGCTAGCTAGGTCCATAGGTGCTTGCCCAAATCTGTGCAAGAAAAGGCTTAAAGTTAGATCTGGACAAAGACATGAGGCTGTTCTGTCAAGACTTTGAACATCTTGTAGGACTCCTTTTGTGCTGTGTATGCATAATAAAAGATGGCTCCTCCTTCAAGGTGATTTGCATATGACAAGACAGCAGATGAAAAGAAACGTATCTTTGGGGAATGTAGACAATAGGGTAACAGAAAAAAAGTGGTGAAGAAAGATACAGTCTCAGGAAACCAAGCTGTTGTCATATTTTTTATAAGAATCACTGCAAAATTAAATCTTAGGCCCTATCTACCTGTAGGAAAACTGCAAAAATGTAACTGCACTGAAGTTGTTGCATCATTACAGACTTCAGTGGATTGATGTACAGTGGGGATAGCCATAGCTGTGGCTCACTTCAGAGAGAAGTATCAGTCTAAAGCCCACTTTATGTTAATACAGGGTGTCTCCATTTTGAGTTGTCACCTGAGTGCCAGTGTTTAATGGAACCTCATGTATTCTAAATGTTTTACATCAAGTTACATGGTTACCAAGCTAGTTTTGAACCAATTCACATAATTGCAAACCCAGAGCAGATTAACTAAAGCTTGTCAACATTTTTGGAATCACGGTTGAGTTCTTAGGACACCAACAGGAGTAGAGGAAAGGTGCAGTGGGATCTGATGCAGGATCCCAACAATTGTGCCTCCTGCCATGGCACACATGCATGGCAGGAAGCTAAATGTGGCATCCTGCATCATATCACATTGCACCATATTACTGGTGCAAGAGAGTCCAAACTGGACTCCCTTGCACCAGGAAGTAGCAAGCTTGGCTCCCTGTGCCCTCCTGGCTGGGAACCCCAATCAACTGAGATGTGCTTCCAGCCTCTGCAGCAAACAGGAGGCTTGAAAAGCTCCCATGTGCTCTAGAGCAGGGGTTTTCAACCTTCTTTGAGCAGTGTACCTCTGGCGGCTGGTCGAGGAGTGGGGGGAGGGGGTAGCAGCAGCCAGTTGAAGAGCAGGGGTGAGGGGTGGTGGATGACAGTGGCTGCCATGTTGCGAGCTTCTCTCCCTGTGTCTGGCTGGTCAGTTGGCACCTGTACTGCTCGCAGAGGGGCACCACTGCCCTCGCCTTGCCCCAGCCCTGCTCCTGTGAGGCAGCGGCATGAGGTGGCAGCGCTCTGTCCCTGCCTGCCTGTGTGTACCCCGGGACCTTTCAAGGTACCCCTGGGGGTACACTACTCCCGATTGACGACCCCTGCCCTTGAGACTGGGCACTGGCCACATATTCTATTAAAGATATGATAGGAACCAGCCACAAAGTTATTACATGTATTCTGTGTAATAGCTTTGTGGCTTATTTCTCATTCAGTCATACCATTAATTGAACATGTGGCCAGGTCAGTGCTTAAGATGTAATTAACCGTAATCAGGTCTTAAGTGTAACATCTGTCAGAGGCCTTAGAATTTTAACGTTTTGAATTGTGGGGGAAAGAACATCATGGAAGAGATTTCAGTAGTTTTTAATAATTCCTATTGGAGCTGCTGTTAAAAATTTCATAGACGTTAGGGCTGGAAAGGACCTCGGAAGATCATCGAGTCCAGCCCCTTGCCCAAAGGGCAGGAAGTCAGCTGGGGTCATAGGATCCCAGCAAGACAAGTATCCTATTTGCTCTTGAAGGTGTTCAATGTAGGTGCATGAACCACCCCTGATGACAGGCTGTTCCAGACCTTGGGGGCTCGGACAGTAAAGAAATTCTTCCTATGTCCAGCCTAAAACCATCTTGCAGTAGTTTATGACCGTTCAAACTTGTCATTCCTTGGGGCACTCTGGTGAACAAATGTTCCCCCCAGGTCCTGGTGGTCACCCCCAGTAAACTTATAGGTGGCCATCAGATCACCCCTGAGCCTGCGCTTTTCCAGGCTAAAGAGCCCCATGGCTCTCAGCCTGTCGTCGTAAGGTCTGTTTTCCTGACCTCTGATCATGCGCATGGCTCTTCTGGACTCTCTCAAGCTTCTCCACATCCTTTTTGAATTGTGGAGCCCAAAACTGGACACAGTACTCCAGCTGTGGACTCACCAGGGCTGAGTACAAGGGGAGAATGATGTCCTGGGATTTGCTTGAGAAGCATCAATGGATGCAAGCCAGTGTTTTGGTCACTTTACTGTTGAAATGGAGGGGAGTTTCATGGTTGCTAAGATCATGGGACTGGTAATAATGCTCTTTACCTGCACAGCAGTCTCGGTGCTCTGGTATTAGAAGCTCGGAAATGATTTCCCTTCATTGTCAAGGCTTCTGTTAAGAGCCTCTAGGTTGCTACTAGAAGCTTTGAAAATGAGGTGAGGAAGCAGCTATGAACCTGAAGGGCTGTTGTTACTATTGAGACTTCTAATAGGAGCCCTTTGACATCTGTTTCTCTTTCATTGTTTCTGGTTCAGTTAACGTTAATACAGCTGTTATGCAATTAATCACAGTACAATTAAGTTAAAAAAGAGACTGGAGCTGAAGAAACCCTGTGCCTAAACCCAAGTTGTTTAGGCACTTAACTGATATACAGGTAACATGTTTGGTACCATGAGGCAGAAGGCAGGGCAAAGTGGCACCTTGTAGACTAATTCAGAGGGGTATGAGCTTTCGTAAGCAACAGCTTGTAAATGATAGACAAGACAACACATTTGGACAAGCATTCTGTTATGCAGAATTATACCGTTAACTGGCATGCATGTAAGTGGTATGTGTTAAGTTACAACCCATGATCAGAAACTGGAACAAGATTGAAAAACTCGCTGGCTCCTTTGCACCATGTGGGTGCTACAGTTGAGCCTTGTTACACATGAATTTTTAGACAGCTCCTGGAGCTCTTAAGCCCTGGAGTATCCACACATTAGTTTTAAGCACACTTTAGGCAGTTCAAAGTTATACCACTGCAGGGCAGGTTTATCTCTGATTGACATTACCCATTTTGTGTTCCATTAATGTGTGGCCTCTCCCCACAGATGAGCTACCCAAGTTGCAGTCTTCCAGAGCCCCAGGATGCAGTGTCCCCTCCCCCATCCTCCTGTTCTACAGTCTGAACTCTACTGCCCAAGGGATGGTGATAGCACCAAGCCAACTCCCACCCCTGCCCCCAGGGGGTATGACCGTCCCACCCCCAGGGGTGAAAACCCATGCAAACAGCCTGCAAAACACGTGGCAGATAGTCAGATTGCAGTGCATGGACTTTTCCAGGAGTGAGATCTAGCAGGGGTGCAGGAGGAAGAAGGTAGGGGGCTGGATCAGGTCCCCATGATCTTGGGTTCCTTCTTGGAGCAGAAGCAGTAGCTCCCCCCAAAATATCTTCTCTCACCACTGCCACCTCCCAGCCACCCCAGGGAGCATGACCAGCATCTCCTACACTTAAATCTCAAATCCCAGTTTATTAAAACATGAGACTTTCCTTAATTTATTTCCTCTTTATTTTTATAATTTTTTTTGCCAGCATCTTATTTCCTTCATTTCACCATCCTTCCTCCACCCCATTTCCTTCCCACCTTTCATTTCATTATTCATCCCCATCCCATTAACTCTCTGCCCTCCAGCTTCATGTTCCTGTCCCCTGCCAACCTATCTCTTATACTCCACCCCCCCCCCCCCGCAACACACACACACCTAGGGCAGGGATAGAAGCCTATCTGGGCTCACCAGCCCTGTAGTGGCAACTCACAACTGTAGCTCCTAGTTAGGCCCCTGTTTGCCAGCCCCCTAGTGGCAAGTCACAGCTGTGCTGGTGGGGAACAGACAGAGAAGGTTTTTAGCTTTAAGGTGTGACTGCTTCAAACTCAAGCTAGCACTAACATGATCAACATTTGAGCAGCTCAAAGTGCAATGTGTAACAAAGCCCTTAGAAATCTAAATTAAATGGCCATCTAGAATTTCCCAAGTGTGGAGGAATACCAAGCAAATTCCTTTGTGTACACAGCATACCCTCTTGAGCTTGAGGAGGAGATGTGAGCATGGGGGGCAGACGGGGAGAAGGATGTGAGTGGGTATACCAGTTAGGGTTACCATATTTCCAGTTTAAAAAAAAGAGGGGGTGTAATATGACTGGGGGGGGGCCAGTGATATGCCTGTGCCCTGATCCTGTCCTGCTGGGCAGGGGATATAATATGATTGTGAGGGGGCAGTGATATGCCGGTACCCTGCTTCTGCCCTTCACTCCCAAGCCACAGCCCCCGCCCGACCATGCTGGTGCCTCTCACTCCTAACCTGCAACCCCCTGGCACTGCCTGTGCCCCACACTCCTGACCCACAGTCCCCTGACCCCCCTGATGCTTCTCACTCCCAAACCACAGCTGACCCAGCCCTGCCAGTGCCCCTCACTCCTGACCTGCAGCCCCCTGCTCCCCCCAGCCCTGAAGCATCTCTTTGCTGTCCTGCCCCTGAGAACTAAGGGGGCTGGGCCACAGAGCTCTCTGCTATCCTCCACCCTCTTCCCCTGCTGGTGGGGCTCTGCTGCAGCCCCAGCATCTGGACAGCTTCCCCCAGTGCCAGCAAGGCCCCCCCCCCCACTCATCTCCTCTACACACCCTGCCCCCCCCCACCCCCTTGGACAGTATCCAAGCACGGGCCCTCCGCTGCCACCCCTCATAGGCCTACCTACATGCAGCTGCTGGGGCTGCTCCAAACCCCCTGCCTTGCTGCATGTCAGCCATGCATGAGACGCACATGATACCCACTGACTCCAATTGCCCTCCTCCAGCTCCCCCTGGCCCCCAGCAGCTCCTTGCTAGGGCAAACCTGGAAGTGCTGGGGAAAACTTCAGTGCTTAGCAGAGCAAAATCCCGGACATTTGTTGATATTTTAAAAAATTGCCTGGACCAAGATGGGAGGACCCAAAAAGAGGATATGTCCAGGAAAACCTGTATATATGGTAACCCTATTGTACCTGGATTGATGCTACACTTTAGTTACCTGGTCTAAGATGTGGCTTTTTGAGGTTTTAGACATACTTGAGAGCATTCGTGAGGCTGCTGCCATTATACTAGGGGTACACCAATATTTTTTTTGAATGATACCAATGGTATTAACCAGCCATGTTGGCCAATACTGATCTGAAAGCCAATATGCAGCCCAATAGTTTGTAGAGCAGCATCCAGCTGATAAGTCTGTTTGGGAGGGCAGATCGAGGCCCCCATGGTGAGAGAGGGAGTGGGTCTGGGGCAGGCGCTGCCCAGCTGAGGCGGGGCACAGGAAAGAGCTGTGGGCAGCTTGTCTGGGGGGCTGTTCCCCACTGCTACTTACACCCCCAGGGAGGCATGGGGGCATGTGCCTGCCTGGATTTGTGCACGGGGTGAGGGTGGGCTCAGAGCCAGTGGCTGGGGTGGTCTTAGGGCTGTGGTTGGGGTGAGCGGTGGTGGGGCAGGTGATGGCAGCACTGGGAGGGGGGACTGTCGGGTGGCTCTGGCAACTTTGCTGCCCACCTGCCCTGAGCGCAGTCCTGGCTCAGACCCCTGCTGGGAAAAGGCAGCTGGTCACCGCACACACAAATCTGGGGGGCACACGCCCCACATGCCTCCCCTAGGGGTGTGAGCAGTGGTGGAGAGCTGCCCACCCTCCCCATGTCCCCCTTGCCCCCTGCGCTTGCAGCTTGGTCCTGCACCCTGCCCCTGCCCCAGCCCCAGCTCCACTCCCTCCCTCATCATAGGAGCCTTGATCTATCCCCGCCATGCCCCTTCCCTTCTCCACATCCTTTCCCCCCCACAGCCTTACTGGCCAGATGCTGGTCTCCAAGTTGTCAGGCTGTATTCCAGGCTGTGTACATGCTGCGGCTGTGCACTTGCATGCGGCATTTATTGGTGACATTATTGGCTACACTGGCCCAAAAAGGCCGATTGCTGATGATGTCAGTTTTCCTTTTATCGGTGCCAGTCTGATATGGACTGATATACTGGTGCACCTCTACATTATACCTATGGCTTGATTTAGTCCTGCAGCCCCAGAGATCAAGGAGGCACAAAGTGATGCTAAACAGAGCTCTGGTGCTGCTCAGGATTCTGGTGCCTGCAGGACAGTGTGGGGAAGGCGATTTTATAATCCTGTCTTGCAAAGGACGTTATTAAAGGAAAATGAATTTATTAAACTTCTGGGTGTGCTGTGACTACTCTTAATGATACTACTTGAGAATACTGAACTGGTTAACTTTATCCAAATACTAATTTACCAATGAACAAGCTGGCATGATTGATATGCCTGCATGTTGTGTAGAAATAGCAGCCACATAGCTCAGCAGGCAAGAAAGGAAACCTATGAATTGAAAATTGTCAGCTTCTTGATACTTTCATGTTTCCAACTTCAGGAAGGCTGGTTCCCTGCCCCTCCCTATCTTTGCTGAGTATTTGCTGAAACTTGCTTGACATCTTATTTGGTAAGAGGTAGAATGAAATGAAATGGAAATATACACACAGTAGAAGTAATGCTACTCTGTGGTCTGCTGAAATTAAGGCAACTTGTATTTGGATCTGTATACATGAAAAATGCTGTGTAAATACACGCTAATCACGTGCCTTTCTGCCTTGCCCGAGTGCTAAAACCTTTGGTATGTTCCCAGCACCTCCCCATTCTTATGCAAGCTGGAAAACTATTGAATCCAAACCAATAAAACATATAATATTAAAAACTGCCCTGTGCGGCCTGAAAGTATTAATAAGCAAGATGACCAGAAGCTGAGCTGCTGTTGCTGCACTTATTTCAAAGTAAACTTTGTTAAAAGGTTGACAGTGTTTTGGTACTGACAGCACAAATAAAAAGAGTGATGGACTCCAGGGTTTTTTTAATTTAAATAATCTTGAATGATTAGATTTATTTAATATATAAAATAATCTTAGAGTAGAAGTGAATAAATAGATTTCTTGGCAACAAGACTTTCTCAAATTCAGCTATTTTAACCAGGAGCAGTTTTATCTGAACATTGAACATGGTAATGTTGTAGTTGAAAACTTGAATATAGTTATACATTTCTTACTAGATATGAGGAATGTCTGATAAATATTTTATAGCTGATTAAATATCCCTTTAAATATATTGTGTTCTGAAATGTTGCATTATAGAGAGTGATATTCTTGTACCTAGCAATGGAGAAAACTCCCAGTAAAAGGTTGAAAGGGAAGAAGAAAAAAACAGTTAAATATGTTGTGATTTTTAAGTATTGCAATAGAACACATTTAAATAAGGGAACCGTGCTTTACATCGGATAGTAAAGCATGTATTTCACTATGATTATTAAATTACATATATGTTTATATATTTTTACTGTGCCATGTATTGCCATTTTTACTCTTTAAAAATGGGTAAGATTGAAATTCTCTGCCCCCAGCCCATACCACTAAGGCTCTGGTTCTGTGAATGCTTAGAAAAGCACTCCCTTTTCAGTATATGAAAAATTCCACTGCTGTTACTGGAGCTACTTACATGTTTAACATTTATCAGGTGTACAGTGCAAAGTGTTTACAGGATTGGGGATTCAGAAATACTCACTTTCTGACCTAGATGTTCACTAACTTTGTTTCTTCTTATTCTCTTTTGGCAGGTCGGACTCCACTTAGCATGTTAAAGACTGTCATTAATTCACTGACTTTTTTTTCCTTCAACCTGATCTGCATTCTATTCAACATGAGCTTTTCACAGTCATCAGCAGCGTACCAGGTTTCAAATATTTTGAGCTTTGTAGAATCTTCATGTGTACAGAAGTGTTCCACTCCACTCTTCTTCAGAACTATGTACAATGTAGTTACCATATCCATCTGTGTAACGATAAAAGGTCTGCCATTCCAAATCTTTCACTGACTGCATTTGACCTCTTGGCGCTGGTTAGGCTGGGGCCTTTATGCTGGTATTGATGCTTTTTTGAAGTGCTCAATTGCATCAGTAAATCCTGACTTCTGACAGCAAAGAATCAATCGTTCAGCAACCAAGTGCCATTGAAGGCAGGTGATTGTGTTCCGTCATGTCTGATTTACTGTATAATATACATATTATTTTATATTTTTAGGGGAAGAAAATGTGCTGCTATACGGTTTGAAATAATTTTAACACTTAACATTTTCGGAAATAAATTTCCCCAAAGAAGCATTTGTAATATCCTGGTAAAATCTTTGGAACTGTATAATAACATGAGTACGGGACTTGTTAAAGATCAAACTATGGAATGAAGAGAAATCTGTTAGTTTAGATCTAGGTTTTGAAGTTCAGTGGTCACATGAATACATGTATGTGAACTATCTTAAAATGTAACATCTGATCTGCTTGTAATTCTACTTCTGATGAGGGGATTTCCCTGAGTTTGATGGCTAGCCCTGTGTTTGTAAGCATTGTTCATTATGGACTCCTGAAAGCTTTCAGAATGCTGCAAAAATCTTGTATTGAAAAAGGTGACAGGTATGCCACCTCCCCCCACCACTTCTGACAAGCCCTGATCTGTTCCTGTTGGAATTCAGAAATGGGACCTAGCAGCTGAGCACCTATAGAGATCTATTGAGGGCTTAAAAGGGAGGAGAGGGTATGTACCTGAACTGTGCTGTGCAAAGAGAATTTAGGAACATGACATGTCTTAAAAGAGCACATCGCAAGAAGCAAAGAATGTATGTATGTATTAGAACTTGACAATATGCAAGTCTGTTAATGGGTAGTATAGTTTTAGCTCATTCAAATGATGACGAGACTACTTGCCTTTCTTGGTTTCTCCTATAGTGCCAGATAAGAGGTTTCCATCTTCTCAGCAGAGGGCATTGAAAGAATTATGGTAAAATTAGGTTGGCAGGCAAAAGTCAAACCACTTATGTTGGATATCAACTGCTTTTGTTTCACATAGGCATTTTAAGCTATATTATGTCTTAAAAGCAAGATGGATTTCACAGAGACTAAAGCAGAGTGTACCCTTTAGTCTTGTTTTGCTGCTGTTTGCTTTTATTTAATTTTGGAGTTAGTTTTTGGATTCTGAACATGTTCTGCTGGTAGACGTATTACAAACACTTAACTGCCATAGAATATAGCTAAACGTTATGAACTGACTTCAGATTTTTTTTCTAAAGAAGTTATCTGGAATCTTTCAACTGTAGCAAAAGAAATGGGGTTTAATTTAATTTTTTTTAATGTTGCACTATTTTTGGGAGCATTTTTGTTAAAAATATTTAATAAAGATTGAAAAGTTGCATTGTTTAATTTATTATGTATTTCCAAGTTTCATAATCCTCTAATTTTTCTTATTGTGCATATGCATTGCCAGGAAAATGAACTGTGAATTTGCCATATGCAGTCTCTAATAATGGGACTAATTCAAAGCCACTCTGTCCCACCCTATCAACTGTTCACAGCTTAAATGTGTATTCTGAATAAAGCAGCTACTTTCCTTTCATTTTATTTCTAAAGCAGTTGTCTTAGAAAGGAGTGTCAACTATTAATTGCCATTGTTTTTTTAGACATCAAACAGTTTTGTATTATTTCCTCATTCTGAACTATATATAGTTTGAATGCTATAGAATAAATTTGGTCCCATGGTCTTGATTTCAAATCTGTCACCGAGCAATTTTTAAGTGTAGCTCTAGTTCAAAAAATTATGTGGTCTTCACATATATCAGAACAAAAATAAAACCTTTCAATTATACATAACAGTTTAGACAGTTATCCTGAGAGTCATTGATAAGTTAGCTTTGATGCCTCTTAATAATCATGTTAGTGCTGATCAGCCAGTCAGTTCATCTAGCTTAGATCACTTAGGTGCCTCCAAGCTAATTTTTAAAATTATGACTATAAGATGACTTTCTATTACTGAAATGCTTAAGGGATATGTTATACCGTAATCCTAAAAGAAAGAGTCGCTGGGCGCACCTACACATGCATTAATATATGCCTTTTCTAATATGTATTAAACTTAGTACCTTCAATATGGGGTACTAAATTAATATGCATCAGGTAGTGTTAATGCACAGTAGCATGTTTGCACACTTTAGTGATGCTTAATGCGCAGTAGACTCTTTTACCATGCATTAAAGTGCAATAAATGTCACAGTTATTAGCGTAATGTCACAGTTTGTGATGCTTTAATGCGCAGTAGTCTACTGCACATTAAAATGTACATGTAGATGCACCCACTGTTTACCTAATTTGATCTAATTACTGCATCAGTATAACTTATTCTGCTTTAAAAACTTTGTTCAGTGAGACTATTTTAGCTGAGGTTTAATTTCACACTCTTAAGTTTCTGTTTAGCTTTTTTTAACCACTTTCATAGTATCTTGCACATTTTATACATAGAAGTGAAAAATCACATCTCTGCTACGCAGAGCTCAAAGGCCTGTAATTTACTATTTTACCCTATTTAATGGTATTTCACTCTTTCTTTTCTCCCTGAATATTGCATTTTATATTTATTGTAGATAGTTTTTTTTTTTAGTTAACTGACAAAAATTGTTGTTTAAATAGTTTAGATTTAACTTCATAGCTAAAATTTCATGCACAGGACACGTTTTAGTAAAACTGGAAATGCAGTTTATGAACAGAAAATGTTTACAATATGAAAGTAAAATATGCATTTTTTTGCTATTGATCAATAATGTGTTGCTGCTCCGTTGTGTTTCTGTAACTGATGAGTTCTTAAGTTGTATTTATCCTCAAATTCATTTTTTTATTAGCTAAAATATTTTTTTCCCTGAAAGTAAGGAATAGCTTAAAAGCTGGAAAAATTTTGGCTGATATGTGATTCTAAGTGTTGTGTTTCACGAAGTGGGTGAGATTGGATTATCCTGAATGCACTGGAAGGTTTTTAAAATGGCTCCTAACTGTATTATTGTCTGCCCACTACAGTCTTCTGACTTTTTTATTTTTTTTTACTATTTTTGTTCTGTTACCCATTGGATAAATACATATGTCTGCTGAAAAACATAATGTTAAACAATTTAATCTTTGACACTTCTCTTCAAATATTGACAAATCTCAGATTAAGTTAAATCCGTTTCAGAATTGTACTTGTGAAAGGATGGAGCATTGTGGCTTCAGGCTTGCACCTTTCAGGCATATTAATGTACCTCTCCTCATTGGAGTGAAGAGAGGAAAACTCAAAAAATAATTTTTTGAAAGAAAGTAGAAACCCAATTTTGAGATCAGACGGAACCATGGAATCAGACTAGCAGGATAATCTTAATCCACCCTTGCTTTGATATTTAGCTTTAATGACTAAGGACTGAAAATGCATTGGAAAACAAAGTGTGCTAAACAAATACAGAAAGGAACAGCACTGCAAATTTCTGTCTTACTCATAAACTATTTTGTCAATTTGAAACAGTTTTCATTGTGGGAGAATTATTGAGGGGATTGAGGCATTCTGTAGAATTAAACTGTCTAGTTTGTAAAGTGTGTAATGTGTACTGCAGATGTGTATTCTCTGGGCTCTATGTATCATTACAGTAGTGTTCATTTTAGGAAAAATTAAATTGTGGACACATTTTGGTGGTAAGGGGAAAATCGTGATTGCATCAAATGATGCTGTAATGTATTAAACTCTTAATAGCAGATCTGAACCTCCTCCCCCCCCCACCCTTACACCCTTCCTTGGAGTTAAGTCTTCTAATCTTGGTTCAAAAATACTCTCTATTAAAGATGTATGGATACACTGGCAGACTGCATGATGTATCATTTGAAACCTGTTCAAGTGGAAAATAAAATTGAATTAAACTTTCTTGTATGCTGTGTTTGTGACATGCATTAACGTTGTTTTCGTGTAAACTTGTCTGTGACAGGTGTTTTCCCACAAATAATCTCTGTTTAGGCGCTAGTTATTTTGTGGTAAATTGTATAAATGCAATGGAGTACCTGGGAATGCCAGCGTTTTAGTGTTCTGCTAATGTGTGGCAGGTAGACAAGATGCTCCCAAATGCCTCCCAGGGAGGCATATAGTAGAAATCTATCACTGTAGAAGTTTGTTATTCTTTTACAAATACTTTTTTCCTCCCACTTCCTCACCTCAAATCCTCCATCCACTCACTTCTTGCTGGATGGCTTAAGTCAGGACAAAGACATTTTGCTTTTTCCTTGTTGCCAAGTGCTTAACAGGAGCATTACTGTCTGCTTTCTGTGCTCTGATATAGTGAGCCCTCACAGAGTGCTTTCAGTATGAAAACTGTTCTTACTAAGTGTGAACAGTTTGCGTGTTGACTTCTCTATTTTAAAAAGTGTTTCCAAAAGGGTTTCTAAAGGGCATGTGCCAACAATTGCATTTTATGACATTCCAGAGAGAGAGCTTAGCTGGCACCAGCAGCTAGACAGATTCTTGTTGGAAGCTCGTTGCCATTTAAAGTCCTTTTTGACAGTCAGCATTGAGAACTACAGCTACTAGTCTTTGACTGACTAACATGCCATTGACCAGCTAACTTCCTTAATATTAAATATAAATTAGAACTTAATTGTACCTATTTCCTAGATTTCATAGACATTTGGGCTGGAAGGGACCCCAGAGGATCATCAAATCTAGCCCTGTGCAGGGGCAGGAAGTCAGGAGGGATCATAGGATCCCAGCAAGATAAACATCCAAAAGTGTCTTGAAGGCGTTGAAAGTGGGTTCTTGAACCACCTCCGGCGGCAGTCTGTTCCAGACCTTGGGGGCTCAGACAGTAAACAAGTTCTTCCTTATGTCCAGCCTGAAACAGTCGTAGAAGAGTTTGTGACCTAGTTCTGTTGTTGGAGGGCTGGAAAAGACCTCAGGAGGTCATCTAGTCCAACCCCCTGCTCAAAGCAGGACCATCCCCAACTATATAATCCCAGCCAAGGCTTTGTCTACCTAGGTCTTAAAAAAAAAGTCTCTATATAATTAGCTTGTTGTTAAAACTAGGAAGTAATCATTATTTCCTTACTTATAGCAAAAGGTATTTCTACCCATTCAAGATGAAATGCTTCAGCAGAGAAGTTTTCTATCTTAAAGAGTTAAAGTCCATTAGAAAATGTAATACTTAGTACTTAGTGGGTATGTCTACACAAGATGCTTAATGTGCAGTAGACTAATTCTGCTGTGCATTAGCATGTCATGGCAAAAGCTGTGCTAATGGGCAGCAGAATTAGTCTACTACTGCACATTAAGCATCATGAAAACACTGTGAGCTGGCATGTCTGTGCAGTAGCACCAGTTACTGTGCACTCATATTAGAGGTACTAAACTTAATGCACAGTAACAATGGTGCATTAATGCATGTGTAGATGTGCCCAGTAAGCACCTAGTTCTTACTAGGTATTTCACTCTGATCTTGCAAGCAAAGGTAGATATTACATGTTGCCTTACTAGAGAGAGAATATATCTTCCATGAGTAAAAAGAACGTCTAAAAACCTTTATGATCCGACAGATAAAGGAAGAGTTAAATTATAGAACAAAAGGCTTGCAGGAGTATTCTTGTCATTTCCTTCCCAGAAAGTTGATTGTATATGTTAATTTGCCTCTTTCTCAAAACATCACAAAGTGATCATATAGCTTAACTTCCCTTCCAAAATTTAATTTGCCAAAACACAGTAGGAAGCAAAGGCCAAGATTTTATATTGTAAGAAGTGTTTAATCCAGCATTGCCAATTTAGATTAAGTACCTTCAGACTAGACCCTGTGAATGCTAACAAATTCTCTGTAATGATGCTGAACTTGATTAATCAAGCTGAAGGCAGGTCTTATTTTTCAATGGCAGAACAATTTGGTTTTGCCAAGAGCATCTCATTCCTATAACAGAATGTCATTTGTACTTGATACTCCAATCCTTAACGTCTAGCATGCATTGTCTGTAAAGTCCAGCCGGTGAAGACGTGAACTGATCAGCACCTACATTGGCAGGTGTGGCATGCAACCACCACTGCACCTACCTTAAGTCTTTGGGTTGTCAAGGCAGCCTCTTTCCCAACTACTAATTTTGGATTAAAATATTAGCTTCTGACTCATAACTCTCTTTCATTCCATGCTGAAGCCAGCATAGACAAAATTCAACATTCAGGGAGCTTGGTACAAAAAAAATCCTTATAAATCTCTCATACCACACTACATCTGCAGCACGAGATGCAACTCCCTATGTTGTAAAGATAACCAAGTCTTTGTTTTGTGTCTGCTTTGACCTGATGGCTCTGACAGCTCCTCAGGCTAGTCAGTGACACTGTTCCTCTATATTTTCTGGGCTGCCCTGTGTTGAAATGGGAATCTGGGTTAAGATCCTGAATTGACCCTGCCAGACCCATACTGACCTCCACACATGGTTAGGAAGCAGTTGGGGCTTGTCCCGCTTGGGGCAGGTGCTTGGAGGTCCCCTCCACCTCTCATTTCTGCCATTCATTTCCTCTTTCCCCGTTGCTGTGGGAAGACCCAGCAGGCAAAACACGCCGAAATGAAGTACCGGCCACACGGGAGGTGAAGCCAGAGGTTTCTCAAGGGCCCCGCTTCTCTGGGGAGCCCGCGGGGAAGGGGCCGAGCCCCGAGGCGAGGCTGATGCCACAGCTGCGAGCGGCTGCAGCTGCGCCCAGGTGCGGCCTCGTCACATCCCCGCCGGCGGCCGAGGCCGAGGCGCGCCCTCCCCTGCAGCCGCGGGCGGTTGACTCTGAAGCCGAACGACGGCCGCGGGGCTGAGGCGGGCGGTAGGGCCGGGCTGCACCCGCCTCCCGTGCGCGCAGCCGGCCGTTGGCCCTCCCCCCCTCCCTGCACGGCCCGGGGCAGCAGGCGTGCGTGCAGCAGCTGCGCGGCGCCTGGAGGGGGCGGCCCCGGCCCCGCCGCCCCGCGGAGCTCGGCCTGCCGCCGCCGCCCAGGTAAGAGCCGGCTGCCCCTCGCCCCGCGCCACTCCTGGGGGTGCCCCCCGCACCCTGGGGCGCCAGCTCCCCTCCCGGGCCCGCCCAACCCGTGCGGGACGCGGCTGGCGGCATAGCCCCGGGGGTGGGCAGGTCTTTGTCTGTTCTTCTCCGGTGGGCAGACGAGGCAGGTGAGTCTCAGGTAGGTGGGAAGGACCAGCCCCGGCCTCTGCAACCTCCAGGGACGGAGGTGCCCCAAGCCGGGCGGGAGGAGGCTGGAAACCCTGGCGGGAGCTGGAGGAGCTGGCTGGAATAATGGTCACGTCTTCCCGGGCGGCACAGCCCGGGGGTGGGCTCGCCGCCCCCACGGTGGGCGCTGGGCTGGCGGCTGGCCCGCTTCCAGCGCCAGGGGCGTTTGGGTGTTTCTCTGTCAGTTGCCATCACATGCCCATATGGTTGACTCCCCATCCGAAGGAGCCTGCCGCCTTTTGGAACCGTTTGGAGAAGGAGAACTGAGGCACAGTGAGATTGCGCGATTTGCCTGGGGTCCAAATCCCCTGCCGCGCAGGAGCTACCATCCAAACTGGTGCCCCCCCCCTCACTGTTGCATCCAGTTATCAAATTAGGCTGCAAACTCTTTGGGGTGATGACTCTTTTACTTGGTATTTAGGAAGCCCCTAGCACAGTGGGGACCTGATCCTGTTCTGTGGCCTCTGGTTACTATAGTAATTCAGGTAATAAAACCAGTTGTAGGACTTGCTGAGTGCATACAGCTCACAGAGACAGGACTGTTCACCTGGTCAGTCCCTAGGGGCAAGGTAGGGGCCTAGTACAGGGGGATGGAGGGGAATCATGCACAGGTGGTGGCATGTCTCCAGCCGCTTAAAGGGGCTGCACGCTCAAGCTGTCTGCCGCCGCCACCCCAGTCCTCCGCAGTCCCTTATGCCCTCCTGTAGCTCTGCTCACACTTGCTGCTGAATTAGCTGTTGTTTGTTGGTGCTGGCTGTGCTTTTCAGTGGCACTTGGTAAACTGAAGCTGCATTAGGGGAGCACAGGAAACCAGACCTCTCTGCTCTGGAGGGGATTGGCAGCCTGTGACAGTGGCTGGGTCTAAAAGATTGTTGCCCTTGGCTTAGTAAAGATGCACTCCTGTATCCTAGCAGGGCAGTGCAAGTAGAATCCACAGCCTTCAGGTGGAGAGATCAAGGGCCTTGCCGAGGAGGCTTTGGATTATTGCGCACTAGAGTTATCAGCCTGTGGCATGCGTGCCATAAGTGGCATGAGCAGGTGCTTACTCTCTCTCTCTTTCGTATGGCATCAGATATCAACTTCCAAATCTATGAGCCTCTGTCTGGTATTATTGCTCAATATGCAGCTCTGTTATTGCTCAGTGTGCCGTCTGGGCACTGATAAAGATTGCCACTTTCTATTAAGTGCTGCACTGTTTGCTGGACACTGCATCCACACATGTTCCTCTTGTGAAGTGTTGTTTTGAAGTGTCCATATTTAAAGCACAGTTTGTTCATTTTGACCCACACTTCTCTGTCAAGGTTGTGCGCAGTGAGGGACTTGTTTTGTGTTGGTGTAAAATGCTGTAGCAATAGGTCTGACCTTTCCCAGCAGTTGGCCTCCTCCATTGCTACTCATAGGTTTGATTCAGCACCTGCAATCTCTTCCAGGAGCTTGTGGGTTCATGTATAAATAGTTTATGACTTTTAAGCCTCCATCTGCTTGGGTCTTCAGTTAACAGTTGCTGGAGCAGGTGATTTTCATCACTTGCCTCTATTGCCAGTCATGATGTTAGGGTCTGCCATCTTTTATCACTTGGTCTAATGTCAAAGGGCATTTTTACACATGCAAGTGCCACAGCACCGGGCACTCTGCAAAGCACCTGGCCCTGCATCGCTTGCAGTTGTATAAGTGGTGAAATGTGCATCAGCACTGAGAAAATGGTAGCAGCACACTTTTGAACTAAAACACATTGGAGGTATTTTAATTCAAAAGCACACTGCTGCCACTTCCTGTGCGCTAACACACATTTCGCCGCTTATACAACTGCATGTGGCGCAGCACAGTTCACATCCGCTCATGTGTGGAGCAGACTTGAATAATTGAGTCTCCCCTGAAGCGACGGATTTCTGGCACATCATGGGACAAAAAGGTATGTGTATAAATGCCCCAAGAGTATAGGGAGTACATCTGTGTGTGTGTAGGTTGTGCAGCTTGTTATGAGTCTCAGCACACTGTTAAGTACTGTGTTGAGCATTTTAGTGTGACAACTTGTGGACCATACAGGGGCACAGCATTCTGGTGGGGCATATACTAAGGCAAGTGCGGTGGTTCTGAGCACTTTGTTGTTGGCACCCCATGTCGTGCCAGCTATCTGCAGAGATTTTACTGCTGACCTTCTGAGTGTGATGTTTACAGGTGAGGAAGCAGTCTAACAGGACTCCTAGGTAGCTGGGATATGCTCATGGGGAAGAATGTGGTTGCCTTCTTGGATATTCAGTGTGCACTTGGCTTGACAACTGTCCAGGTTGAAGAGTGATGAAACTTACTTATTCATGTTCAGCTTTAAGTGCCACTTGTGGAGGTGTAACTCATCACTGACTATGCCAGTACTCAATGTCATTTCCACTTCTGTCATGTCTAGTCTGTGGGTTACTATAGCAACATTGTCAGCATACGCGTATCACTTAGATGTTGTATGTAGGAAGTCTGAGGTATATACATTCAAAAGTATTGGTGCTAGCACTCCATTCTTCAGAGTTCATACTCTGCTTTTTTCTCCTTGGCTGGTAGTGAGTTTGAATGAGCTGCTGGAGATCGCGTTCATGATGAAAACGCATAGCTTGCGGTCAGGTATCATAGAGTGAAGTTTACATGACATGCAGTGTCATAGGTGGCTGGTAGGTTGATAAAAACCCCACCTGTTTTCCATCTCATTTCAAATGCGCTTTCTGTCAGATGTAAGTAATGCAACTTGGTCAGTGGTACACTGCTTTTTCTGAAAGCCAGCTTGTTCTTTTGGGAGCTGGGGATCAATGATGTTCTCCATAGGAGATGCACACGGGTGCGTGCGCACCCCCTGAGAGCGCTGGTACACTCCCTCACAGCCAGTGTTCTTGGGCAGGGAGATGGGTGAGAGTGCTGGTGCCCACCCTGAGAATGCTGGCCGGGGAGTGGGGGCTCCAGGAGAAGCTGGTTCCCGCCCCCCCCCCGCCTATCGTGCTCATTTGGAAGTGCCAGTGGCACGGCCAGAAGTGCCAGTGGCATGCCACTGCCACTTGTGGGTCAGTGGGATCGGGTGCGGGGGGACCACTTCTGGTCTGCGCAATTGGTCTCAGGGGGCAGGGGTGGGCCCTCCCTCCGGTTGCTGACTGGATCCTGGGGTGGGGGGGGGCAAGTGCCCCCCCGACTCAGGAGGCACGTTACCCATGATGTTCTCTATTGTATTTAGGATTATGTGTTCCATGAGTTTGGATATAATGCAAAATAGTGAGGTGGGCTGGTAGCTCTTTGGATCATTTGGTGGTTTATTGGGTTTCAGGATAGCAATGATGTTAGTTTTTCTCCAGATTTTTGAAAGTCTTTTACTTTCTAGATATTTACACATGAGCCTTTGAAGCCATCTTTTCATTGTGGTTCTGAGGTTGGTAACAGATTCTGGGAATATCTTATCTCTTATCTGATCCAGCAGTTTTGTCAGTCTTGATCACTGTAATAGCTGTGTCAAACTCATTCTCAGAGATGGGAGCGATTAAATTAAGGTTGACACTGGGTGATTTAACTTGTTCCCGAGTCAGATGCCTAATCACGTGTGTGTTGCTTCCTTGGGTCACTGTACTTGCTGTTGTTGTACAGTATTTTTATGATAGAGTTTGCTGACACAGGGCAATGCCATTCTTTGGTGCCTTTGCCTGTAAGGCAGTTAGTTAATGATGCATCATGCTCATCTGCTTGAATGGGTCATATCTAATCCCTCTATGGTAGTGAGCCAGCTCTTCTTTTGGATATTGTTCAATGCAGTAGCTAGATGTTCTGTAGTTCTTTTTATGTCTGCAGGGTGATTGCATTGCCTGATGATGTTAAAAAGATGTTCGCGCTGCTCGTCCCAGCATGGCACATAATAGCTTCTATGGCCTCTAGGTACACTGAGTTTGGTTTTTTCAGTTATGGAGTTTGTAAATGTATTGTAGCCCTAATTGTTGTTGGTTTTCTGATGGATCATCTAATTGGTTTGCTATCTGGTTGGTCAGCCTTTGGCGTTTCTGCCAGTCCACCTTCTGAAAGTGCCATCTCAGAGCTGGTCTGGATGGTGTGGACTGAAAAATCATGTTGTCAATGCTGGTAAGTGAGGGTCTACGCAGAGATGATGGAAACTTGTCAAGTACTTTTCTTACTGGCATTTTACTTGAGTTACCCTTCACCCGGCAAGAACTGGGTTTGTCTGAATGTTCCAGTATCTGTAGTGGAAGGTATGTGGCTCCTTTGGGTCGTGCTTGAGGGTTATATCATTCAGGCTTGCCCAGAGATGATAATTGTGTCCATAGCTACTGTTAACACCAGCCACTGTATGTAGCACACAGGAGATCAGGGCAGGAGCAGGCAGCACAGCAATGGAGAGGGCAGGGATCAGAAAGCATAGCAGATCAGGTGGGGTAGGGGATTGGGATGGAACTTGAGGATGGCATGGCGCTTAATTTGTGGCACACCTGCTGGGAGGGTTGCCCTCCACTGCTATAGTGCATATCAGAATTACATGGCTGCCAGTTGAAAGTGTTCAAATCACAGAAGTCAGTCCCCTGTGTGTCCTGCCCCCCAACCTGATTTTGGTTAAGACATCATAGTATTTTAAACACTAGCAAGTGTTGGGCTCTTTTAACTTGTCTTCTGCTTTTTTGAACTTTTAGGATTCACATTGTTTTAACCTTTTCCTTACAACCATAAAAGCTAGAGGCTCATTTTTGCTTCTAAACGAAAACTGAATTTCATGTCTAATCAAATGACTTCAGGTGCTGAGGTTGTGAAAACAAAATGCCAAAAATGGTGGGGTTTGTAAAACTGTGGAAGTGGGTAAAAAAGACCTTCAAGTGCATCTGCAAACATACTAGCAGACCAAAAAACAGGGAATTGAAAGCTGAAGAGGGGGCTGTCTTACCTCTGACTTGTTTTCCTAACAGGTAATCTGTACAGGTTTATGCAACAGCTGAACAGTTTCAGGCCATGCACTTATACATGGAAGAAATGACTTAAATTATACTATAAGTGTAGGTATTAGTTTTATAGTAGGGATGAAGGGATTTTCTGCATTTGGCCATGTTGAAGAGCCTAGTGATTCATGAATCCCTGATTCGTGATACATGATTGCCTGAATCCCTGATTCATGGTGCACACAGGTGATTCATGGTACATGTTTGCCTTTTCAGTTCATCAGCAGTTTGACACAATTTTAGCCCACAAGAACTGTTGCCCCTTAAGCCCACAGGAATTGTTGCCTCTCCTCATCAAGCTGTGGTTGCTTTAAGTGAGTTGGGATTTTTAGAGTCCCCTAATTGCTTGATTCAGTTTGCAGCCAGTTCCATCCTCTCGGTGACATCTTCCCAGAGAGCATAATGATACAGCGCTGATAAAGCCAGGTTGATGCAGAGTGCGCTGTCGTCAAAGCTTGACATCTGGCATCCTATCTGTGCAAAGTTAACTGTTGAGTCTGATAATTCCATAATCAGCTTATGAGAGATGGAGCCAGTGTTTTGATCCTTGGAGCACTTCTGAGGATTTCCACCCCATGTTGGCACCAGATGCCGCATACTTTGTTCTCTGCCAGCTTGGAGGTGAGGGAGAGAGCGTCTCTATGCTGGGAATGGTGGGAGCCACAGAAGAGGCAAGTGATGCAGCTGTTGTGGGGAGGAGCAGAAATTGCAGAAGAAGCACTTTTTCTTGCAGTGCTGGGGACTTTGCAAAAAAGGACAGAGCCACTTCTTGCTAATGCAGACCAGACAGTGAATTTGTCCCCTTGGGGTTTACCTTCATCCCCATTTACAGATCTGTGGCAGGGGATGTGGAACCCTCTTTTTCACGTAAGTAGAGGCTGGCATTGTGTCAATTGTGGGTGTTACGGATAGGGACCTACTCAAATCATGATTTCCCAGAAATCACGATTTGCCTTGCCTGCAAAATAGGCGATGTCTGTGAAATCTGCAAATAACCCCCCAAAAAACCATGGCAACCATCTGCAAAAAACCCCACAAAAACAAAACCTCACTAAAAATAAAATGCTGGCTCCCCAGAGGGGGCCAATAGTACTCATGGTTGGTGTGGCCCAGCTGTGCAGCCTGTTGGGGGGAATGGGGGAGCAGGGCTGCTAGCACGAAGGCGAGCCCAAGATGGCTGCTGCCCCCACCCCTCACTGCTGATTATTTGAGAGGGCTGCTGGTTGTGCGACTTTGCCCCTTGCTACCAATCAGTGGTGAGAGGTGGGGCTGTATGACAGAGAGCCCCCACAACCAATCAGTGGTGAGTGGTCCCTCAGCCAATCAGTCAGAAGTGTGGGCGGGGCCGTGCCATGATAAACTCTCAAAAATGGCAGCTGGTCCTGCGGTTTGCCCATGAAATTGGCCAGCTGACTCCTCGAGTTGGGTAGACCCCTAGTTATGGAGGGTATATTGGCCAAGGGCTAATACTGGTCTGCTTTGAGAGACTAAAAATGCTACTCAACGCTTCAGACCAGTGCTTTGACAGCTAAAGGGAACCAGCAGTGACAACTGAACTAGAATCAGAGGTAACAATAAAGTGTATGAGGCAGCACAAGTCTGATCCTCTACTGGAGGTGCCTGGCAGGGGTAGACAAATGCCGGAGGAGGACATAATAAGAAGGCTTAAGAATATAAAAGGAAAGGGGAGTGATTAGTAAAAAGGGAAGGAGACATGACTAAGACCAGTGCAAGGATATGGAGGTCAAATGACATAGTCACGCTGGAGTTCTATATGGCTGATCCGCACCGTCGTATTGAGTACCTTCCATACAAAGTCAGTGATATCAGCAGGTACCCAGTGGGCTTAGTGGCATCTCTGGTGCTTCTCCCTTTCTGGTATAACAACTCTGCTTGGTAAGAGTTGGGTTTTTGAGGTGTACACGGGTGCTTATTTTTGGTTTGCTTTTGGATATTAAGTTTGTCATTTTTTGTTGTCAGTAGTACCAGAAGATGGTGGTAGTGTTTTGCGTGTCATTCCTAGGGTGGCTAGTCTTTCGGAAGAGAAAGCCCATTGTGCTCTTCAGTTAAATTATTTTTAAGGGACAGCTGATTCTGATTCTGAATTGTTTCTTGTTCTGGATGAGTTTAAGGATACTAGGCACCCTCCTTAAAATGCAAAGTTGATGGTAGCTGTGAGAAAGGGGCTCTTCAAAGGGCAAAGAGTAGACTCTGCCCATAATTTTCTCATTCCCTCATTGAAGAGGTTCTAGAAGCTCTGGAGGGACCCACCACATATAAATAAGACCACTTATTTGGGGTTTGGGTGAAAATCCCTTCTCTCAACATAGATTAAGCAAATTCATTTCTATGTTATGAAACCTTAGAAATTAAAATAAGAACGTCCTCATAGTTTGCCTGAGCCTGGCTTATCACATGTTGTTTGTGCTTATGTATAGTACCTGGGATTCTGTGGGTTCAAAGAAAAAACATTTCCCATTATGTTCCTGCATGAATGGAAAGTAGATCAAATGTAGTATCTCCCAAGCTTAGCGCATAGGTGTATGTCTGATGCTTTGAATCAGGTGGAAACTTCTGTATGATAAGACACAGCAACACTGCTAAATTTTTAAGTAAGTAGAACCAAATTAATGTAAGCCCCTGGAGAACAGAAATTTTCACACTGAAAAGTGCAGTTTTGAAGATTTGCATTTTTGAGAACGGAATTTCAAATGATGATTTTTGTGAAGGACTGAGTCCTTTGCTGTGTTGTGCACAAACAGGTGTGGTTTTAAAGTTATTCTTCTGTTACTTGTTAAATGAGCCATTCAGTCTAGATAAGAGATAAAATCTTTTGGGCTTCGTATTTCCCTTCAGGAGATTGCTGGTCACTGTGTTCTCTATTTGGAGTCCAAAATGCTTAAATGAAACTCAAGTCAAATTTAATTCTGACCGTATCTCTGTTTTTTTTCTTGCTCAATCTTCAAAGTGCATGTCAGAACTTTGGATTCTAGACTTATTTTAAAATCCAAAGCATTTCTGTTCTATTTTTACAAATAAAATGTTAACAGAAGGGCTTCTTCAGTTCTCTGGTTACCCGTGGTAACAATTGGTTGGCTTATTCAATAATGTTTGTTTGCCAGAAGGCAGGCTCAGTTGGGGTTCAGCCTTTCAGTCCTTATAGTAAATGCAGGTGTGCTCCTACAATCTGACAACTGAAATTCTTGCTAGAAAGGCTGCAAGACTTAGCTGTCAATGAGGTAGAATACATTTTTGAAGTAGAAGGCCTATATAAAAGTGTTAATATTATGAGGTCAGGGGAAAATCTCTTGTCTGCCTACTCAGAATGGGCTGCTATAGCTATACATTAGTTAAGGAAGTCCGTCTTAAAATTGCTCATTCATACAGCATAGCTAAGTAAATTACAAATAGCTGGGATTATTTTTAATTAAAACCATTTAAAAATTAATTTAAATTTTTTCCCACCCTCCCTGGGTGTTTATGTATTTAACAGTATAATAGGTATCATTCTGTTTGAGCATGGAAATGTCACTAAAGCTATGCCAGCGACTTGGAACAAAGCTGGGCTTGTGTTTCACTCCCTGAAGTATATGGATTTACTGAGAAGCTGTGTTGTACAGCCTTGGGAAGGAACCACATGGAATAATTGTAGTGGTTTTTAAAAAAATGTTTTTAGCTTAGAACTGGGTTGAATACGTAGTTATGCCTAAGGGTCACTTTATAGTTTAGCATTGTTTAAACCTGAAACTGAGTGTAGTGAAACCAAAAAAAGTATGAACACGTGCCTGCGCACTGCATATGTTGTGTTTCACTCAGCTATAGCAAAAACTCAGGGAACGATTCAGTAACAGGTCAGTAGTCAGACATCCTGGCTACTGTAGCCTAACTCAGTGAGGATGTGTCCACATCTCTTCTGTAGCTTCACAAGGAGGAATCACAACCTGCCCAGATACGTCCAACTTGGAAATATGGTAGCTGTTTTGTGGTGTCTCTACGTGGCTGCAGCAGGGGGTGACTCCAGAGTGGTTTCGCTCCTTGTTACTAGGTTTGGCATCTGAGGGCAGGGGTAAATGAGCAGAGCTTGCTTGAGAATGCTTCCATGCAGGTCTCAAGAAGGGACAATGTGGACAGACTCCGCATGGCTTTAGCCAAGTCATTTACCTTCCCTGTGTTTTCCCATCTGTTAGATGAGGACCTAAATATTTCCCATTTATTTTACAAGGTTGATGGGAAAATGAGTCAATTGTTTGTCAGGCATTTTGAATTATAAACAATATAATGTAATATCTATCATTTTGCTGGATTACCTGAATCGTAAATAGTATACTATCTATACATTATAAACAGTACTTCATGCATGCTGAGCATATTAGAAGGGGCCAAAGCCCTGAATTACTTCACAGCGTTTTGTTGAAGCGTTGATGCATGCACCCTAGGCGTGTTCGTCTCCAAACTGCTTCCCACACATGTGGTCCCCCACCCATAAAAGATGACAGTGGTTTGCGGGGGGAAGGCGGGGAGAGGTGTCAGGGAAGCTTGTGAGCTGACTTGCAGGGTTTGCATCTTTTGTGAACACCACACAATGCATACATTCTTGTATAATACAGGAAAAAACAATCTTTTCAGTGGCCCACAGTCCAACTGAAACCTCTAAAGATTTTGGTCATTCATACATAAAGGCTAGGCAACATATAAGGCAAATTCACTTACCAAAGTGTTACAGATGAAGGTGAGTTTTATCCTGGAAGAAAAATGTTTTGAAAGATACTGTAACTCAGGGCTGTCTGGCTGGTGGCCTGTGGGCTGCATGTCACCTGTGACTCATTCACATGTAGCCCCTGGGCCCCTGCTGTCCCCTCTTCCACTGCCATGCATTGGGGAAGGGCCTGGCAGGGCCATGTGCTGTCACTGCTGCCAGAACTGCCTGGGGAGCCACCCAGGGTTGGCACAGCCCATGCAGCAGGGAGGGGCCTTCCCTCATAGCGTGTGTGGTCCAGGCAGCATGTAGCTTGCAAGAGGTGGGTGGGGGAATAGCTCTGCTTTAAATCACATAGGATCATAGGAGATCTCAACCTCAATAAAGACTGGCAAAAGTGGGAGAAGGGGAGGAACCTGTGCAGCAGGGTTAAATACATTTAACTCTCAGCTTGTCTGCTTTCTAAATGAGTTATCCTCAGTTAAAACCCACTGTTACATAATGTAGCTTGGTAGCTCAGTGTGACTGTTTCTGTGAAAGGCCATACAATTCTGACCTCTGCTAAATGGTTACTTGCTTAACAATGGAAAAAATAAAAAACAGATTTAAAGCTGATATTGGTGGGGGGAAGAGGAGATGATATAATTTTGATTAATTATTTGACCTGCAATTGTTTGAGGCCAAGTTTTGCCACCAGCTGTATAGAGGCGGATGTTGGCAAAAGCTGTGTGTACATATCAAGAACAGAATTTGACCCACAATGTATGTTTAATCAGTTGCACTTCAGAATGTTTAGGCCACATGGGCTGGGTTTGGTATGGTCCCTGTGCTGTCTGGCTCAGCTCCCTGCCATATTGTGCTGTTGTGTGGCAATATTTTTACATATTAATCAGTGATCAGATTCTCAAACAGTCTTTGCATTCCAGTTTTAGGCTATATTTTGAAATGTACACGTTATGTTCATCTTTTGCTCGTTGTTTGCAAAGGAGTAAGTTCGTCAGACTTCAGTTGGTAAAGCAGGGAGCAAATTCTGGTGAGATGTGATAGATGTGTGAAAAACAGGAATAGGAATGAAATGAATGGTTGTATATAAAATATATGGAAAATATAATTGTTTTAACAAACGTGTATTTGTTCTGCTTACAGCTATGTGTTTTACTGTCAAGCACATCTTGTTTGATCATGACAGCTGTCAGATAAACAGCATGGTGGATATCCCAGGAACATTTTTCTTACAACTTAATAAAATTGTACGTATAGGTGATAGAGAAAATAAGATCAAAATGCTTAGTCCCGCCCTGGATTAGGCATAAAAGAAATTGACACTGATTGTAGGTGCAGTGTTTCACTTCATTTCATTTGTTATCTATAGTTTAAATCTTTACAAGGGAGGAAAAGAATGCTCACTTTCTGGTCACAGCTTATGGGCCATTTATAGTTCCAGTATTGCCATTCAAAATTTTTTCTCTATGAAATTTTGTGGATTTCTGCAGTGCAGCTGCTTTGATGTGCTGGATTAATTGAGTCTGCTGGAGTGTGGTAACTACCATGCTTCAGCAAACTCTGGTGTCATGTTTATCAGTATCCTCATTCTGTAAAATGGTGGTGGGGTGCTTTAACTCATCAAATGAGCTTTACCTAAATGAGCTTTAGTTAAAGTGCCCCCACCACCATTTTTCAGTGTGAGGACATGGATACACGAGATGCTCTGGGAGGCTTAATTAGAGTGGCTCTTGGAGCTGTTCTAATTAAAGCACCCTCTTCCTCCCACCTTCCTGAGCATGTGTATAAATACCCATTGAGTTCTTAAAAGCGTTAAAGGAGTAATTAATTTTATTCTGAACTAAGGCTTGATTTCCAGATGGTGGAATATAGAGCCCTCCTAAATATTTGAATATGCATGTTGCCTTGATAGACCAGTGTATAATTATCAACTATGAGCCTGCAGCAGTGGTGATTAACTAATGTTTCAGAGGAAGACAAAAATACATCTATCATGCACCTAGCCAGTTGGATAATGTTAAAATTGCAATGATGGAAATAAGTGTGCCTCTCTGACCCTCACAAATTATGCCCTGAAGGATGGTGGTTACCCTTATCATAGTTTCAACATGCATAATTAGTTACAGACATTAAAAGCTATACAGTCATCTAATTCTTTAAAAAATGCAGTCCTAGTCTTGTCTCATTGACCTGAATGAGACTGTTGTAGCAAATAGTGTTAGCAGCTCAAAATGCACTTGACTCTATTGTTGGGGTGGGCAAAATATGGCCCAGGGGCTGTATCCAGCCTGCCAGGCACTTTCATCCAGCCTGAGGTGCCCCCCCCATGAATTGTGCCCTGCCCAGCCCTTCTCCCCATGAGGCTGGGAGCAAGGCACCCTCATGTACACCCCCTCAACATACCCTATTGCACTTCACTCTCACCCTCTTTGGCAGAAGGGCTCTGCCAAGCCAGCAGCAACTTCCAAGTGGAGGTCCTGCTGCAAGCACCCCACAGGAACCTGCTTGGCTTCCTGGAAGTCCAACTCGCTTGGGGCAGCAGGTAGCGAAGCAGTGGGGCTGGTGGGGAGCTGCAGAATTGCAGCTGGGTGGAAAGGCAGAGCCTGCTCCCAGTGGGGTGGCGGGAGCATGGAGCTTGGCTGGGCCAGGACATGGGTGTGAGGGGGGGCGTGTAGAGGCCCCCTACACACTCACCCCATGGTGTGCAGCCCCTGCTGCCAGCAGCAGCAGTAGGTGGGGAGCTCAGAGTGCTCATGCCCAGTGCAGGCACTCGGTGGGACATGGCTCCAGCCAGTGCTGTATGCGGGGGGAGCGTGCAGCCTGCCCAGCTGCCTCTATCACCGGGGCTCCACGCTGTGCACCTGCAGGTCCAACACTCGCAGCAGGGGAGGCCCTGCACTGGAGCCAGCTGCCTTCCCTGCCCTGCTGCACAGGTCCCTGCACTCCACTAGGAGTGGGAGGAGCCCCTCCCTTGCTTCCCCATGGAGTCCAACATGGGGCTTCCCTGCTGCAAGTGTGGGAGCTGCAGGCACATGGTGCGGAGCCCTTGTGATAGAGGTGGCTGGGCAGATTGTGGTCTTCGCCCCCAGTGCAGCGCTGGCTGGCTCTATCGCAGGGGCTCTGTGCCATGCGCCTGCAGCTCCACATTCACAGCAG